>NW_020955503.1:623703-625552 GCF_003031625.1 Empidonax traillii
TGAGATAAGCCGAGGCTCTGACAGGAGACCAGCTTTTCTTTTTCTTCTGGACTTTGTTCCCTCCCTCTGCGCTCTGGGAACACGTAATCTTGGCACAGAAGGAGCGCTGTTATGGCCTTGGGAGATGCGTTTGAAGGAGTCGGGGAGGTCATTAAAGAGCTCGGCCCCTCGTGAGCTCTGCGAGATCCCCAGGTTCAAAAGCTGACTTGTAAACTGGAGCCTCAGTACGCAAAATTAACAAACATAAGCCTGCATCTGTCTGTGGAGCAGACTCAGCTCCATGCCAAGGTTTTAGCACTTCTCAGCTTTCCTAAGTGAGGAGAAGATGCTGTTTAACACTCAACTTCCGCAGTAGTTCCATTAAAGTCGTCAAGGAACCCTGCACTTTATTCAAGCTGATTGAACGTTCTGGTTGACTTTGGTGGGCATTAGATCGAGTTTGAAGTAAGTGGCTCTGCTGTGGGGAAGAATCTCCAGAATGGTTCATGTGCTATTCTGCTGGAGATGAAATAAGGAAAAGTTTTCTTAAACAGGCTGTATGTGCAACCTGAAGAAGGAAAGTCTGCACTGCAAGTGAGGTTCATGCTCCCTCCCAAAAGTAGAACAATTTTATTTTTCCATCATTGCCTTTATAAGCTTGTTTCCTCCTTTTGGAAACATCCAGGGTTCGGATAAAAGAGGTCTTTCATTTAAACTGATTAGTTTATTGTCCTTAAAAAAGATCCATATAAGGTAACACATAGTCCATGCAGAGACTCCACAGCTCACATACAGACTACCTTTATTAATATTATTTATTTGTTTGACTATTTTGCGTAGGAACGTAGGTCACGAACCAGAGGCCTGTTGGGCCAGATGCAAAACCAGAAAAAAAGAATAATGAAAAGTTTCTGCGGGCTTTTTGTAACCGGCAGTCGGAATAAAGGGAGAGGCTGAGCAGCTGTCACAGCACATCAGCAATCTTTGTTTTTAGCAGCCCTCATGGCAAAAGAGATGTTTGAGGAGGGATTTGAATGTGGATGCAGTAGTAGCTTTACAACCATTTTTTGCAGACATGCAGATTATATTTCATTTCATAGAGAAGACGGAGACAGAAGATGTATAGAAAAGCACAGCGTTACAGCTGTGACATTTAAAGGATACTAGGGAGGAAAGATTAGAAGGGAGAAGCAGACTTTATTAGTTGGATAGATTTATTTGGAGGGAAGAAAACCTCACAAGATCTTAAGGGCTTTTGTGCCTGAAAGTTTTTTTTCCCCCCTCAAAATAGCAATTGGTATAATAGATGATGTTTCTCTTCCCATAAACTGTTTCTTGTTTATAGAGAGGACTTTCATGGCCCATCAAATCAGCTACAGATATGATTGTGCTGAATTTTGGGTTCACTTATGCACTGATTAGTAATGTTGTCTGATTAGAAGTAATCACTGCATGTTCGTGTTCTCTGAAATAAATGGGGACGCTGGTAGTTAGATCCGTGGTTTTTGCTGTGCACAGTCATATAGCAGCTGTGATCTGAGTTAATTAAGTAATTTCATAAGAACATGGTATTTTATAAATCCAGGAAATGGTGAAGTTGGAGAGAAAAGTAAATCAGGCTTGAATTTTATGTGCAGTTGTTCAGCTGTTACAGAGCTACCCCCCGGGCAGATGGAGCTCGTTAGCCCGTAAGGCAATCCATCTACGTCCTGAGGACCTCGCTGCCACCGTCCAAGCGTGCTTGGCCCCGGCAGATGAACCTCAGGATTAAAGGGTGGGCTCAGTTCCGCGCACACTGTGTCTCACCTAAAAAATCCAATGCGCAGGCTGGAAGGTGGAAAGACCTTCCCCGGTTCTTCGTTCGCGAAGA
>NW_020955503.1:626559-721535 GCF_003031625.1 Empidonax traillii
TTCTTGAGCTGTGCCTTATTTTGTGCAGTATTGCCCCAAAGACTATTGAATTGACAGTAATGCTTTAAAAAACCCATTTTCCTGAGTACTTTTTGTCTTTTTAATTGGCTGACTACTATTGACCCCAGAGCACACCATAAACCATTGTGATCTCTTAACTTTTTGGTATCCTGAAAATAAATGCAAGTCCGTCCTAATAGCTTCTAAAAATTGTCAGGAGGAAGAAATTCCATATTTCCAAAACAAAATTTCCCAGTGAAATAAACAGAACATGCTCTGACATATGTTCAAAGGCCCCTTGTGAAACTTAGGTGGGAAATCAGTCTGAGAGTCCCAAGAACAGAACTGAGGCAACCACCATCACAAACGTGACACAGAAACGTATCAAATGTATAATTAATACACAGAGAACAGGATTTATTACTGCTTAATGTAAAAAAAAACATAATGTAGTAAGTGGTCATAACAAGACATCTTAATTGCATATTGTTGACAATTTAAAAGTGCTCATTAGACTGAGTTGTCATATGGCTGATGCTAATTACACAGCTCATTTGCTAATTAGATGTGAGTCCTTCTGGAACTTCTAAAAATGGGGCTATAGCAATTTGTATTAGGAGGCCACTTAACCATGTTGGAGTCATGGTGGCTTATTCTTGAGACAAACGTAAGAAAAATTGCTATGCTCTGGAGGCAAAATGAGGGAATGCATCATACTTGTCTCTGCATCTTCCTTCTGCTGTCCAGCACGTGAGAAAGTCTCCTCATTAGTCAGGAAGATTAGCACAGTCTTAGAAAAGAAGCTTTTGTGTGTGTGTGTGTGTGTGTGTGTGTGTGTGTTTGAAAGAGATCATGTCACATGACCTTGAATTTAAGAAATTTGTACTTCTAAATTAAATTCTGTGTTTCTTGAAGTTGACCTTTCTTATAATTTATTGGTTTGAACCAGTATCTCCAGCGGAATGGTTTAACTCTAATGTGATTGAAGATAACCATTCCCAATGTATTGCCTTTCGAATCTGTATTTGTTTCCTTGTTCACTGTTTTTTCTTACTCAGTTTGTAGTGTATTACAAAGTTATATGTAGTGACATCTGTGGCAGAAATGACATTATCTCTTTGTATAGGGGATAGAATCAAAACAATGTCCAGAACTGTTTGAAATTTCTTCCTGATGATCCATGCCTCAGGGAGGGAAGATAGGGGAGGGATAGGAAAAAACCTTTGAAGAGAATGGAAAATCCATTTGCACAGATGTCTGGAAAATCAGTTTCCTCCCAAGCTGTCGTAAGACTTTTGAAGAAATCATTATATTACCTTTTAATCCCCTAGTGCCAGCAGTTGCCTGTGTGACCAGACATTGCCAGCAATGGCCTGTGTGTCTGACAGTCTCCCCTCAGTGTCCACATGTTAATTAGATTTGTTCCTGGGGAGAAGCACATTCATGTGTACACAGGCATATGCATTTCTTGCTTTTCGAAATTTGACAGGCATTATGAATTGCAGGTATTAATAGATCCTGTCAAACAGTATGGAACACGATTTACTTCCTTTTTGGCATCAAGTATATCCTGTTCCTATAGGGAGGAAGTATTGCTGCAAAAATACTGGCATCTGCCTTTCTTGCAATAGTTCACCAAGGAACTGGGATACTCTGCCTTCCTTTCTTCTTGTTGCAGAGCAGCATAAACTGAAGATCATTCCAGAATAATACTGTGTTTTGCATGCATGTTTAGATGTTAGATTGCTGTCAGTTAAAGGATTAATAGGGTATTCCATGCCCTGAATACTATTATCAATTATCTACAACTAAATCTACGTCCCTTATTTATTCAAGTAATTGTTCAGAAGTTGTTAATCAGCTAAGTAACACTAAAAAAAAATAAATTTCAAGTTGTGTAAATGATTGATTATTAAACCTGTATAGTTACTAATGTAGGGTGATCCTATGCAATTAATCTGGTATCCTATTTAGACAATACTGTCTTCATAGTTTTAGTACTGAATACACAGATCCATACAGCTCTTTCAGTAACAAAGTTTTACTTTAATTGCTAACAAAATCTGGAAAAGTTCTTGTTGAGGATGTGTCTTCATATAAAATGTTTTATTGGGCACCCTTGGGTAGGAAGTGGTGAGCCAGACTGATTGCTTAAGCCTCAGCCGCTGAAATCATAATTGTGTGTGTTGGTGACCCTGGGATTAGGATAAGACAAAGAAAGTCCCTCTGTTTTTAAGGTCATGTTGGTGTTAAGATTTGTTGGAGGAGACTATTTTCCCCTTGCAAAAATGACATTTTCCACCCCCCCTTTCTTTTTTATAATTTTGATGATCCCTGTATAAGAGTGATGCAGATTCTGAGCTTTGTTTACCCTGCCACAGACAAAGACGATGTGCCCGATGTCAACCAAGTAACCTCTGAAAGCCACTTAAAAGTGCATTGTCTCAAAGATGAGAGCAGACACTGGGTAATTGGCTTTCCCCTGTTGGTAAGGAGAGCTGTGTTAAATGCGGGCCTGAGGGGAACCCCTGTTTTGGGTTGTAGTTTATTATTAGGTGAGGAAATTACTGGACACCTCCAGCTGCCATTAATCAGCCGTGGAGTCTGACTGGAGCCAAGCGAGAGGCCTGTGGGTGGATGCCGCTGAATGGCAGGGAAATACAACGAGACAGAGACAAATGTTTTCCAGCTTAGCAGCACTAAACTCTGCCCTTTCACAGTCCTTAACATGCATGTTCAAATTGATTTAGTCTGTTTACCCCCTCAGCCTAACCATCCATTTCCATTGAAGACTGACAGTTTTATGTGTCGCTACCATGTTATTATGTGTTGCTGCGCTGCCAGTAGCGATAGTGTTTCAGAAGGGCTCACTTCCAGACATAAAGGGAGCAGGGGGGTGGGGAGCCCGGGTCCCTTAATTCCTTTTTACAGGGTGCAAAACATGTTGAGCATGACACCAGTTCTCTCCCTTTCTCTCCCTCTTTTCTTCCTTCCTTTCTTCCCCCTCCCTGCACCCCCCCTTCCTTTATTTACTTATTCATTTGTTTATTGATTTGAGTCAACACAAGCCATGGAAAATCCTTAAATGAACTTGCATGCTTGAGAAAGACATCTGTCAGGTGATGTAAGTGCCTGGCTTATCCCTCTTTCCTGTTTAGTTTACAAACATGCCGTTCCTTCAGGGCTCTGGTATGCTGACCAGGAGCCTGCCAGAGGTGGGTGCTGCTCAGGCAGGGAAGAGGACAGGTAGGAAACCCAGGAGCTCCAGCTGACTCCTGATCATACTTTAGGTCCTTCACCACTGCTCTACTGGGAGGTCAATATTCTGAGACTGCAAGAAAAGCTGAAATCCTTTATTGTACACATTCCCAAAACGGGCATGAGGGGAAACAGAGGGGAGGAGTTGTTTTTCTGTTTTGCAGTTTTTTGAGACAGAAAAACATAAGCTCATTATCTAAAAGCCCAGTTTCGGGACACTTCTTGTCCTGGCTCATGCCTTGTTCCACAGTTTGAAGGCTGAGGGTCTGCAATGATAAAGGTATAGAGGGAGAGCAAAGACAATGGCTCTTTCCCTATATTGACAGTTGGTTTATATTGAAATAAATAATAATAATAAAAAGATACTTCTTGTTTGACTTGAAAGCAGGAAGCAAGTAAACCCCAAAGAGAAAGAAGTGGTAGAGTGAATTTTGAGCATCTCAATTACAAAAGCATGTGGGGATAGGACAAGGAGAAATGGTAGGTTTACGTTGGAATGTTAGGAAGAAATACATTAGATATCCCCAAATCTTTGTTCTTGAAGCCTAGCCACGATGACATTAGATATTGGGAAGAAATTCTTCCACTATGTTGAAACACTGGCACAGGTTGCCCAGAGAACCTGTGGCTATCACATCCCTGGAAGTGTCAAGGCTAGGCTGAATGGGGCTCTGAGCAACCTGCTCTAGTGGAAGGTGCCCCTGCCCACAGCAGGGAGGTTGGAATGAGATGGTTTTTAAGGTCCCTTCCAACCCAAAACCTTCTGTGATTAGACTTGTCCTCTGGGCTTCACTTAGGTCTGTCTTTTGAATTCCTGAGTTCAGAGTTTCAGTGCACTCAGGTGGGTTTTCTATCTTCTAGTTTTAAAGGTTTCTTGTTCTTTTTCCAACCTGTTTTCTTTCCAGATGATGCCTCTTTGCTTTGTTTGTTTTTTGTTTGTTTGTTTTTGTTTGTTTGTTTATTTGGTTTTTTTGGTATGTGATTATATATAGAATGTAGAGTAATTGCCTCAAAGGTAGCCTGCAATATTAGCAACATCCTCTGGCAGAAGGTTTCCAGTTGGTAAAGAGGATTGTTTGGGCTTCCCTTGCATTGCCTTACTTTGTAAACAAAGGCAGTCATAATCTATAGTGCTACATATACAGAGCAAATTTCCCTTGTAGTAGCTCTATATCTGCAGGAGAGAAAGGATGACTTAAAGTATTCCCAGAGATCTCAAGCAGGTGATCTTGCCTGACATAGTTTTTCTTATCTTTAATGGGGAATTCTGTACTGAGAGCCTATGCTGGCATCCATGTAAGATTCAAATCAGGTGATGTCATAGCACTGTCTAAATGAATCTTGCAATCATTAAAAAAAAAAAAATGAGCTCAGCAAACAAAAGCATTGCTTGTGCATTATTTAGCAGCAGCTGCCTGCTAAATTCATATTAAACCTCTTTTTAAAAAAAGTTGCGTAACAGAGTTTGCATGATTTCATAGTATCATATATTAGATGGATAACTATGTTAGAGGCCTCATTTTTCAATATGACTAGGAATATTGTCCAGCATTTTAAACTGAGAAAGCTAATGGTGTGACCATGCTACCCTCAAGTTCATGTTTCCAGAAATCAATTGATTTTTATATGAAAACAAAATCATTTTATCCACAGCAATCTCCTTTTTTGGGGTTAGGGGCGAGATGAAGGCAGGTGCTGAAGACGCAGGTGCCATAAAAAAGTTTCTGTTTTGGTGGATACAGACATTTTCCACACCACGTTTTTGTGCTCTTTTCAAAAATGTCATTTTTACTCTGCTCATCACTTGCATTCATGCAGGACCTGTGGTTTAAAGTGGGTTTTCCTGAATACTCTTTGCCTGCGGTCATATTCTATCCATGGATAATGGAGTTTTACAAACCTGTTTTACAAACCACTGTTTACAAAACCTGGCTGTGTGGCTCTGGAGAGGAACACTTAGGAAGATGGTAATGTGGCCTATGAAAGTCTCTGTCAAGCCCCATAAAAGCTGATGGGTAAGATCAAGAAGAGCTCAGAAGTCCAGGATTTTCCTGTTCCCCTCCCTGTAGTGGAACCTCCATCATTCTCCTCCTCCTTAAATGGCTACTTTGGTGAGATTTTCTTGTGTTCCAGGACAGCCATCAGCTCTTAGTCCTTCCCTTAGCTGGGCAGGCATAGTGACCAGTCCCATCCAGAGATCCTTTCTTTGCACTTCAAATTAACCAAGTGAAGTGAGAGCCTTTGTCCAGTCTTTGCTTCCACTGGAATATTGCTATGTAAAAGTAATTGTTCAGATGAATATGCATTGAAAATATATAGAATATTTTGTTCTCAAGGAACATGTGTAATACTAAGACTTGTTGTTCATACAATTGCCAAACGTAATTAATATTTCAACATTAAGGAAAAAAATATGTTTGTTATATAAAGGGATTCTGCACTATTTAAAGATATAAGTTGGCTCTATAAACATGACCAAGAATTCATTTTAAATTGGTTTCTATTCAAAAGGATACTATAATACTTTTGATTCTAAAAAATTTGCCCACATGCTGAGATTTAAGCACAGGAACTGAAGAAATGGTGCTATAGAACTTCTTCACATTTAATATGAAAGCTGCCTTTTCTGCACTGGAAAAACCAAGCCAAGCATCTCCAATATTTTCCAGAGTAACAGAGAAATGGAATATATCAGAGCCAATGATTATCATTGTATTGCTAAATGCTCAGTGCCAAGAAATTTAAATCAGGGCCTTTCCTTAACTCTCCTCTACCTTCAGCTTCTTCCTGTAAACACACAGGTGACTGCATGTTATCATGTTAGAAATGAGTATTTCTTTATGCGATGCAGACCTAATTTTTGGTGACTTACCTGAAAAATTGCCTCACCCAGTGAATTTTAAACAGCTGGCCTATACATCCTTTTCATTCAGCTGTTTTTCCTTCTGGAGGTACTTAAATAATATCTTGAGGGTGTTTCCTCTTAATGAGGTAATAATACCCATATCCTGGGCTAAATAAACTTGAGGCCAGAGGCCTAGGTGTTTATTAGCAGAGGATGTGGTTATTAAGAAATTTAACAGGAAGCACCCTCGAGTTATTATTTTATTGACATTTCTAATGATTATGCATTTGAGAAATAATTGGTTGAAAAATAATACTTATACTTTTAAGAGGTCAGGTGAAGCAGAAGATAATTTATAGGTCTGCTCATGGCAAACAAAGCTTCTATCAGTCTGGTACCTTCCAAAATGGGTAGTGATACCAGAGGGAGGAGGATCTGCTGTTGCCTTGGGCACTCCAGGTCAGGGTGCCACTCTCTTTAATGCAAGAAAGCCTGTGGAAATTCTGGGTTTCAGTTCAAAGCCAGTTAGATGGTGCATCCTTTTAAGAGACTGAGATTATTTGTCAACAACAGAGGTAGCAGAAACACATGAATTTGTGAAGTTTGCATGTTGTTAGCTCTAATAAGTGACAATTGGCATCCTAATCCTCTTTAGTAAGGGAGTTTTGCCCCCAAAGGAGCAATAATAATGAGCTTAGCTCTTAGAAAAACTGGTTCTCATCTCTGGATCTTAATTGGTTTTGCAGAGATGGACAGAGGAATGGAGACAAAGGGAGCTTAAGAGCATGCCAAGTTCCTGTCATAAGTAAACAGTAGTTTGGAGAAGACTCTGGACTCTCGGTCTGGTGTTCCAGTCGTGTTGCTTCCTCTGCCTCGTAATGCCTCCGTCCTGCAAATATTTGTGCTGCATGAGTAGATTCAAAGTCCTTGGCTCTGCTCACCAGGCATCTTCCACCGTGGATAGTGTTTCATTTACAACCCTTTGCGTTTTGCACGATGCAAATGCTGGCAGAGTGCAAACGTTCTGATGAGAATGTGCAAACTGCTCCCGAACTCGGAGCTCAGCACATGTGTAGGTATTTGTGAGGCTGGCGGCTGAGACACATCAGATTATGCTGTTTAGTTACACTCATATGAAATCAACTGCTGTGTAAAATCCCACCAGTTTCCCTTAATTGCCGCAGAGCAGGAACTTCGTGGATTTAAACAAATAAAAGAAGGTGATTCAGGGAACTGACAAGTCTCTACTGTTCTTTGTTTAGGGTAGAAATTGTGGCAAAGTATTTTCAGGTTAACCGGCTTCTGTGAGCTGAATTCTTGCCAAGCTTGAGACTCTCCATTAAAAATACAGCAGTGGCTAATTGCTTTGCTGACAGCTTGTTTAAGTTGAATATAGGATGCTAAGTTCCTCATGTTAGAGCAAAAACAAAAATACAATGGCTACTTATGTTTTGCCTGCAATTAACAGAATAAACATCTTAATAGGCGGAGAAGACACAAACAGATGTTCTAATTGCACATCTGTGTGAAACTGATATTTGCTAGTTCCACTGTAGCTTGACCTCTGTACCTCAGGAAGTTGAATTCCCTCCAGATTTAAGTGATTTATTGATCTGGATGCAATGAATATTGCAGAAACAAGCTGTATTTCTAAGAAGTTAAATACATTCTCGTTCTGTGAAGTACTAATTCATATTTGAAAGGAATCCACACTCTGTTTTAATCAGAGTGGAGATATCAATATTGTTCACCATATCCTTGAATAAGTGGGAGGAAAGATGAAATATGCAGAGGATATGATATTGGCCAACTGGATGAATGTGGAAACAAGGAAACTGGTTCCAATAGCTAAACGTTTCTCTTTAGGCTTCTGAAAAGATTTTGTGAGATGGAACAAAGTAAAACCAGTGAAAAAACCACCTTTTTCATAAGGTAAAAAAGCCTCTCATACCCTACTACACTGAGGATTAATTTTGCTTTGTAGTTCTCTATCCAGAAACTAGAAAAAAAACCCCTTCATAATACATATCAAGCTTTTCCCTTAAGTAAAGATTTATACTGACAGGTTTTCGTGACATTTAAGAAATAGCAAATAATGTGTACCAAGTGACTTTAGGACCAGGTGTAACATCAGAGACTGCAAAATAATATCTTTACCTCTACCCTTTAAAACTGGGCATTGTACATTTGTTTTAATTTTTATTTTATTTATTTGTAATTTTTTAGAATATTTGTTTTCATTGGTTTGGGTAATTATATCTTTGACACAACACCCACTGTTTTGTGGTGCTTTGAGTGTCTTTGCTGTTCCATTGAAACCAGTTCTTAGTCAGACCTGGGAAGACTCCGGTCCCAAACCCAGTGCTGCTTGTTAGGCTTTTGTTATCTACCAAGCTACCTCTTGTTCCTGCCAAAACCAGTTACACAGTGTTGAACTGAAGTACAGCAAATCTCTGTGGTTTTAAATGCACTAATTTTTATATCCAGCTGTCTGGAATTAATGCAGAGGAATAAACAAACAACATCACAGTTTGATTTGTTCAACCTGTTTTGTGGGTTTTGTTGGTTTCAGTTTTTATTTTATTTTATTTTATTTTTTTTTTCTTTTTCCATAATTGCCAAACAAACCTAAAGTTTATTTTGCTAAAGGAAAATGAGACTGAGGAAAGTACCAAATCCATTGCTATAGAGGAGCAGATGGATCTTTTGAGCTAGGAACAAAATGTTTGTAATCAATATGGAAGCGCCCGAAGCTCATGTTCCTCCTCTGCAGCTCGGCTCTGGCCAGCTGTGGGATGCTATTCCTGTTTCCATGTGCCCATGGACACAGTCTGGCAGTATGTTAGGAAAACTCTTAATCCATAAAAAGAAAGTGACTTGAGAAAGCAAAATGGTGAGAAGAAAGAGGAGAGGGAAAACAGTAAGGAAACAGGGAGGGGAGTGGAGAGATGAGTGAAAGGATGATTGTTCCTGGGCCTCCTGCGGCTGTTGCCACTGCCTTGTTTTTCTGGGATCTGGATAATGATGATGGAAAGAAATTGTCTCTTCTTGTCATAGCATGGTGTTTTGGGGATTGCTCGAGGGGTGGGAAAATGGGAAGAGTGATCATCTGAACTACTCACAGGACTTAGTGCCTCAGTGATGTCTGCATCTTTAGCCAGCTCTGAAAGTTATGATTCCTTTTCTGTGCTTTAATCACAACTAACTCCTAAGGAGATCCTTAATTAGTATTAGAAAAGAAGAGATTACCATTATTGTGGTGATGTATCAAAATACAAAGAAAATATACAAAACTAATGAGAGAACACACACATGTATTCATTCACTTAAAATGTCTATAATTCTCAGTCCAAAGGGTGACTCCATAAATGACAGGATTATTACACAGTGAAAATTAGCACAATATTTTCTATTTATTATTATTATTTTAATATAATTTCTGTACCTCCTTTTATATCAATTTATAATTTATATAATAATTTTTTCTTCTTCCTTTCTATTTTTTTTTTTTTTTATTTTTCTTCCTATGGTGCTTTACATGTTGTGAGTTATTTTGTGGCACATAGAAGTGTTTGAATTAGGAGGCAAATCATTCTTTCATATGTATTTGAGGAGCTAACATCTGGCTTCTACATTTCTACTTATCTTTTATTAAAGCTGCTGTGGGCATCATCTTCCAGGTGTTTTCAGTTAACTGTTTGGTGGACAGCAAACACATGTCATACACGCTGTGTACTGTGTCTAAGTACAATCTGGAGCTATTGAAAGGGAGTATTTACTGAGGAAATTGTTTAAGAGTTCATATATATGATTTTAAGAGCACAATTTCCCTTTCCCTAGAGGTGATTTATACATAAATGCCAAATTTAAAATATATGACTCCCAAAAAGGCAGCCACAGAACACAAGACTGTGGTCATATAACACAACTCCAGTGTCAAAGAAAGGCCGTATTTTAGGACTTTGGCACCATTGTCATGAAATATGGCTTAATATAAAACTAACTGAAAGTCAAATGTTATTTTGCAAGAGGAAGGGACGGTAACTTGCTGTTTATAAGTTCCTGTGGAAATGGGGTGATATTACATGCGAGCCTTGTTATAAGGCACTGCTAAGGCTTAAAAAAAAAAGAAAATTAAGAAACAGAATGAGCTCATGCAGATACTCAGTTCCGAGGCAAATTCAGCTGCGAGCTGAAAGCCTTCATTTAACTTTCTTAGTGTTTGAATGGCTCTCAATGTGGAGAATCAAAGTCTGTCTGTCCTACAGCGTAATGAAAAGGGGACATGCATGTGTCCCTCCTTTTCTGTCCCTACAGAAAGCTCCCACAGCAGCAGAGCTGGCCAGGTTCCTCTTTTATTTGTCCCCAGCACACCAATGTGCTTGTGCCTCCTCATATGCTATGACTGCTGGCTTCAAATAACTGCTTAGTCTGGTATTTCTTTGTATTCGAGCTGGTCTATGGGAAAATCATCATTATTATTGAATCATTGCATATGAATTCGTGGACAAATTAGGCTTGTGAAACTTGTGATGTCTGGAATTTAAAAATGAACTTGATTTTTCTAAGAGCAGGTCCAGAATTACACAAAATGATTGTACTTCTCAGTGTACAGCAGTTTCACAGGGCAACAGTTTATTCTGAGCAATGAGAAGATCTTTTTGGCTGTAGCTGAGAAGGAAAACAAACAGCTACTCTGAGTTTGTGGGACAAAAATGATGCCCATACTGAATTTCACCTCGTGAGGCTATTGATAGTGTGAGGAGCTTGCTGTAAACATATTGCAACTCTTATATATTGCTCTGTATTCTTATAGATAATTTTGGCACTGTAGCAAGGACAAGGACATTTACTGAAACCTGTGCCAATGAAATGACAGAAATCAGATGCAGTGAGAATCAAACCTCCTCAGTACTATGGTCAACAAGAATCTCTGACTGGTCACTACTTGACAAATCTTAAGATCCTCAAAAAATAACAGTAAGATTGATCTTGTAGTAAAAGACACAAGACAATTTATAAGGGCATTAAAAAAAAAAAGTCTTCAACTTATGTAGTCTGGAAAAGGCACAAGAGATAATGTCAACTTTAATTACTGTTTTCTTCTGAGCACAGGGAATAGGCCAAAGGGCATGAATGGAAATTAAAGAAAAATGGAAAACAGATGGTAGGAAGCATGCTACAGGAACTGGGACCAAGGCAGCACTGTACATAATTTACCAAAGAGAAAAAAGGGGCCTTTTGAGTTATTTTGTCCCATTTTAAACAACATCATCTTATGGTCTGTTTCACAACAACGCTGTTACCAAATCAAGTCCCCACTGATAGCAACTGATGTCTTGTTGCCAGGATTTAAAATTCTTCCTTCTCCAGCTTTTATAAGGCATCTTTGAAATATAGGTCAAGTAAAATTGAATGCTGAAAGATAGCTGCATAAATTAATAGCTTGACATCCAAAAGTGCTGGTCACCAAAGCCACCATATATTTCCAGAGGGTACTGGTTGAATACTTGCCATTTTGGAAAAGGTTGACGTTGATTTAAATGCTTCAGCTTGGGATTAGGAGCCTAATTTTAATAAGTGTCTTAAAATAAATCATGTCAATATGTATGGTGATATATTGCCAAGTGCTGTTGCTTTGTTTTAGGGGCTTTCATCTGGATAGGAAATCTTTTAGTCCAGGCAGTTTCTTTCCCTTTCCAGCAGAGTTCTCAAGGTTGAGGAAGCTGATTTGCGAATGGTGGTGACGTGCAGCAGGGAGGTTTCAAAGTTTTAAGTCAGAAAGACTTTAAGGCACACTAAGCCACAGGCTGGTGAAATACAATTAATCCTAAAATTCATGCCTATTTCTGTAATTAATTTTTTTCATCTCCAATCCCACCCTGCATAATGGGAGCCAGGTTTATGCTGTTCATGGGAAACTTCTAATTTGTTGGGGTTTATGTAGGATGAAGCGGAATCCTGTTCAAATCACAACATGGAACATCACAGCAGTTCTTGGAATGGGTTTCATCAGAAGTGCTGTTTCAAAAAAAAAAGGCTGAATGGTTACTTGCAAACATGTTAACATAAGCTCAGTCATCCCTAGGCTTCCAACACCATGATGGGAGAAGGTAATGAGGTCATGGGTTGTTTTTGTAGGTTCTGAAGACTGACTTTGAGAACGGAGGAAAAGTAAATAAAGGATTATTTATTAAATGAAGAAAGGATTATCCATTACAGGATAAATCTTGCTTGCCTTACGTGTACAAATAGTTCTCATTGACTATGAACAAGTCAAATACTTACATAAGACATTTATAACTTTTTATGTAACCTTATAAAACTGTGTATATTCTTCTATGTCCTGACCTTAAGCAGCATGCAGAAATTAGCCAGTCAGGTGTATAACAAAACAAAGCAGCCTCATTTTTACTACAGATCTCTCCAAAGATGGATTTAAACAGGAAAACTGCTTATCTATTTAACCACAAGGCAAATTTATCCAGAAAAAACATCCAGACAGCTCAGCAAGTTTCAATGGAGAGTTTCAGTTGCTGTGAGAACAGAGTGGCTGGGAAAAGGAAAGGAGGAGGATGCAAAGCATGAAAACATTTAGAAGATATTTAAATGGAAAGTTTCTCCTCCTCCTGCGCATTCCTCAGAGTCCCTCAGAACACTGGGCAGGGCTGGCCCCAGGACATTCCTTGCTGGATAACAGTAACCTTTATTATAAGGCACTACAGATTAATTTCAGAGTAATTTTCTTCCTTCCCACCAGCTGTAGTTACTCAAGGCAGATTAACCAGAACATGATTGTTTTCAGGCCCTATCTGACAGCATGAGCTAAATACCCCAGTTATGGAGGATGCCAACAGAGAGTTAAATGCTAATTTAGCGACTCTCCTAGCTGGGATTATCCCAACTGTCCCATCTCTGGGCTGAGTTTTTCCGAGGTACAAGTGCAATGTCACTGAAGAGTTGGGAGGACTGAGCTCTTCCGTCATCCCCTGTGGGGGTGCTGCATGGATTCACAACCACAGGCCAGCGCATGGCATATGGGTGTCCTCACATCCTATCCCACCTCGGCCTCTCTGTCAGCTGTACATGACACATTTGTATTCAGTGACACTTTATGCCCCAAGTGTGTGGCACCTGGGGACATGGTTTAGTGGTGGACTTGGCAGTGCTGGGTTAACAGTGGGACTTGAGGATCTTAGAGGTCTTTTCCAACCTAAATGATTCTCTCTCTGGTATTAAGTCCACTTGGCAGCTTGTGCAGCCTTTAACTGATGTTATGCTCCGTACACAAGATACAAAAACTTTTCTCATCATCTTTCATCCTTATTGATTCAGTTGGAAATCACCCCGCTTTATGTTTCCCATAGTTTATCTCAGGAATGCGTAGATAATGACCTTTCATTAAAAGAGAAGGAAACATTCAGCCTCCTATTTTAATTTTATTCAGAGGAACAGCTGAATCCAAAAGGAAGATTTGGATATTTTCCCCTCTTTCTTTGAAAAGCTACAGAAATTGAGGAGACCAGACTTGAATCACCGTTGGACAAGTGCATTCAGTGCTGCTCTGGAGTAATTCACAGACATTCTTTTCCCTGTGGTGAAATATTTTGAAATCCCTCATTTTTGTCTGAATGGCGAATGCCAAAACCTCAGTGTTTTTCATGAGGAGGAATTCTTGTCTCCTGGCCAGCTCAGTTAGCTTCCCAGCAAGAACTGGGAAGTTAAGGCTATGGCAAAGGGAGGATTTCCACATGACTGTGGAAGTAGGCAGCAGTTGCTTTCTGTCCTTTGACCTCCTGTAGTACTGAGATATCAGACATTAGAATCATGACACTGTACAGCAAGTTATTGAATCAACTAATTCCTCAGAGCTTTGACCATTATCTCTGTCTAATTTTTCTCTTAAGATGGTTTAGTTAAGCTCAGACATTCATCATGCAACTAAGATCATATCAGGAAATTTTCACAGCATCTATCAAGTACTCCCTGCTAACTTGTTCAAAAAAGTTAAAAAAAAAAAAAGTAAAAAAAAAAAAAGGCCAAATGATGCATTCTCTCAATTCCATGCTGGAGTGGATTTCCTTTCTTGATCACAGCACACATTGCCGTGGCCTCACCTGTCACTCATAATCTGAGTTCCAGTCTTCAGCTTGACCTAGCTTGTGCTGTACCTTTTGCTGATTCTGTTTTACATTAACTCAATGATAGGGCAGTTTTTTCAATCCAGCTAAAATATTTGACTGGGCTTTTCCTCATGTCTTGTCTGTGATAACTACAGCCCTCCCTTGTGCAGCTCCTCCCGAGCGTGGTTGCCAAGATTACACTCCTAGAACATAGTTTTGAGTACATCCCCCTTCCCTCAACATCCTGCTTGTCCTCAGTCTGAAGGTCCTTCCTTTCCCCTCTAGTCAATCTTGTGATATCTCCATCCAGTCCATAACTCCAGGCCCTGATGCTGAGCTCATTTTGTCCAACAAGCTCATCTCAACTCTCTGACTGAGAGTGTAGGGACAGGATATTCAGCTTGGTACTTCAGGCTATGCAGATCTGGGTCTCAAGCAGTGTGGTTTATTTGCCACAGTTTGAAGCCACAACTTTAGCTGCAACTCAGAACATGAAAAGTACTTTCCACTGGATTCCTGTATTTTCGACTTCATCACTTGAATTACAATGATTTCTTGTTGTGCCCGAGCAGAGTCCACAAACTCTGCAATTTACTGCTTCCTGCAACAGTCTGACACAGTCCCCTGTGGGAGAAAAATAAGTTAAACAGAGAACTTTTTCCTCTTGAAGAATTATATTGATCTTGCAGATGCTGAGTTGACTTACAGTGTTTTTCCTCAGAGCACTTGGCTGCAGATTCACTTAAGAGCAAATATAAGAGCCCTATCATCTCATTTCCCCTTAAGCCTAAGCATTATAATCTCTGTCAGTCACTGACATGCAGTTTTTCTTTTAAAGATGAGACATAATAGCATGAAACAGCTCTTCAATGTTCTCTAAATTCTGTGTCATAATTTCCCAACTGTAACTATTTCATTTCTCTCCAAAACCTCTGGTTTATATGCAGCCTGAACTTTGAGTGCGCTATATAGAAAATATAAATATTTAAATTTTGAGATATGGTTTACACTGTTCTTTCCTGGAGTGTTTTTCCTTGTTTCAGAAACCACACGAGTGTAGCTTAAGTAGCCTACTCGAGAGAGCAAATTCATCATGTGTCTACTTCAAGGCTCTTGTGTTGTTTAAGAGCTCGCTAGGCTGTGGTAAATAATCCACAGACCTTCACAGGAGGCAATGCTGACTCACATTCCTTCTGGAAGAGCACAGGCTTGCATCTTTTGGTATCCTCCTGCTTCTTTTACCATCTAGTTTCCTCTGAGATGGGAATGAAGAGGTTCTTTTATCTCTGGAGACTTCTTTGATGTTTATTTGACATAGACCTTGATAGTTTTATTTCAGCTTGACTGGGCTTCTCAGGGTCAGTTTCCATATTCTGCAGCTTGCTACAATCCATTCTTCCTGCAGACTGGAATCTCAGTTTCCAAAATGAAGATGACTTTTGACATCCCGTGTTCTTACACAGCATGAATCTGCCACCTTTTACATCAAGCTGTACAAAGATATATATGTATGTAAAGATGTGTAAAGAATATACAGAAGAGTGGTATGGTCACATGGCCATCAGCTTTACTTCAGCCAGGGAACAGGCAGTGATTTTTCCCTCGTGCCAAAATCTTGTGGGCATCATCCGATGTGCTGTGACAGGGCAGCACCGCATCAGCAGTGCAGCGTGATTCTGATTTAATGTTTCAGAATTGATCTTCTGTGCTAGGTAGTGTAAACACAAACTACAAGAGGCAGTTTCGGTCCCAAAGGTGGGGGAACCTAATGTACCAGTCTTTGATCTGTTGCTGAGTAGCTGATATGGGCAGAATGTGGAGCTCAAAGTTATAATACCCTGCCAGGACCCTTCCTTTATGGCTCAGTGTGGCTCATCATCCAGGGTTACTCTTGCAGTCTTCCAATGGCTTGCTTTTGTTACCAGTGCTAAGGTGATTTTATGCTACTGTCAGTTTTGTCATAATTCACCCAAACCAAGTAACCTTCTGCTTTTATTCTGCAGAACTGATGTGGCTGACAGACAATGACCCTGACGTGCAATTTGTGTTTCCACAGTGAAAGAGACTATATTTAGAACAAATCATTTTAACTCCCCTTAGTAAATAAAGGGGAAAAAAATTAATCTCTGACACTGCGTTTTACAGGTAATTGATTTTTAAAAATGACTTTGCTACCTCATTTATGGCTAGGAAGCAATAAAGCCTCTCCCCCCATTCAGTTCAGAAATTCACCACAGAGATGTTGCAAGTAGAGAGAGAGCCAGGAAAAGAGTGAGTGTAAAATACTTTTAAAACCAGACATCACATCTCTCTGTAGCGGTGGATAACCGCAATCATTTTCCTTTCCTTCACAGAGCTCGAGGGTTATTGTACTCATGAGAATTACGCCTCAGCCCTTCAAATGCCACTTACCCTACTATGCAGCCTAATCAGAGAGGATCTTTGCTGGAACAAGCGAGTTGCAGACAGCCACTGGGCATTACTGTGGAATGCAGGAGCAAAGGGAAGTCCTGCTTCGTATTTAGCTTTAAAAATTGGATGGCCTACAGGGTGTAATGTGCCTGGCTTGGGCTGTGGTGACATGGAAGTTCATACAGCTGCCCCTTCTCTTGTGCTGGGGTGTTCAGATTGGGTACGGACAAGGACCTTGCCTTCTCCCCTTCTCTCCTTCCTACCCTGTCCTGGCGTGGAGCCTTTCGTGGTCTCTGAGGGTTGTCAACTCTGGTGGCGTAAGGAGATGGCTCTCCTGGAGCCCTGCACTGCTAGAAATACCGGGGAGAGGGAAAGGGCTAAGCCTTTCCCAGCTAAAAGAAAGAAGCACAATCCAGTATGTGATACAAAATCGGGGATAGCACTTCTGAGCTTCCATTTCAGTGCAGCTGTGTTTCAGCTCTCGGTGACCGCTCTCCTCAGCTTTTGGCAAAGGCTGATTGCTAATATTTTTAAAAGTGTATTTGTGCACAGAAAGTTATAGGCTGTCTTTTCTCTACCGGCCTTAGGTGTGAGCTAAAGATCCTCCAATGCCTTTTGGAAAGAGGAAGGAGCATCTGAGTACATAGCTCATGGAGAGGAGTTCTCAAAGCAAGTCTAATATGATTGTTGCCATCTTGTGAGGAGGCTTTTTTCCTTTCAATCTGTAAGAGGTGAAGTGTTGAGTAAGGGGGAGTGGAGCTTATGAGGAGTCAGCGATACAAATTTCCATCTAAAATTAAAAAAAATTGAGCATTTTTGAAGAATTTTAATGAGTAGGAGCAACTTATGAGACTTATGAGAAATTTAAAAGACTTTCCCTAAGTCTATTCCATGCTTCCTGGGAATGCTACTATAATTGTGATGTGTTTTCCTATGGATTTTGGTGGCTGCAGGTGACTATGCTGCATAACAAATAATTGCTGTCTCTCTTTGAGATCCAGGTGGGAATGTTCTTTAGACTATGTTCTTTTCAAAAGGAGTCTTTTACTGGTTAGAAAAACTGGTTGGTGCTCCGATAACGTGAGTTTTGCAGTTTTCTCTGTGTCACCTTGTTCCAAGTTACTGGGATAACTGTAGCCTTAGAGTTGTCTGATTTATGGATGGGCAAATAATGTGATCATTAAAGATGCTGGGGCCAGAGGTTGGCTGATGTTTTTTTTTAATTGAGTCCCATGTCAGAAGCTGGAAAATCCTCAGCAGGAAGAGTCGCCACTCAGGGCACATAAGAATACTGAAATATGTTAAATAATTTGAGTATGACCTTTCTGAATCTGGTGGAGCTTTATGGTTTGGTACACAGTGACTTTAAACCACTTTTTCAATTTCATGATGCTAAACATGATGAATCTATTCCTGTGCAATGGAATACAAACTTGAGGCCCTACCAGGTGAGATAACTACTACTGGGTCTGGTATTTTTGAATTGTGATAAACTTGGTTCTGCAGTGTTTTAGCATTTTCCTTCACATCCAAGGTAATGGGGAAAAAAAGAAAAAAATATTAAAATATAAAGGAGGACAATTTTTCCCTCATTTAAAATAATTCTGTTCCTGAATGAGATAGATGGCATAAGTCACTGATGAATGTGAACCCAGAACCATGTGCCATTGCTGCTGAGTTTGCAGTGCAAGCTGAAAAGGAAACAGATCTTCCTGGTTAGAGAGACGGGAATTTCCCAATGTGCACATAGTGCCAGTGGGTGCCAGGAAGAGCAGAAGATCTTTAATGCACAGGAGGGATTTAATGACTTAATGAACCTGTTGTACTGAATCAGTGAGAAGAGGTTTTAGAAAAACATGTTGGCTTCTGGCAAGAACTGCTTATTTACTGGACTTCACTTATTTTATGGGCTATGATGGCCATTACTGTCAGGTTATATATGAGGATAATTACCAGAACTTCAATTAAGTAGCTGTCTCTTTATTTTCTGGGAAAATTCACGTATATATGGAAAAAAAATGCTCATTTCTATACATGATTTCCCTTAGAATACCCAAAAGCCTGAGATGTTCTATCCAAGTGTTCCCCCTCTTCAAATTTAGTTTCGCAACATATGAATATACTGTGGGCTATACCACCCAGAAGATTAATAATTATAATTGTGATGAAAAAAAAATTCTTTTTCACTGAGACTGTAGGAAGACAGTCTCTTCATTGGCTGGAACAAAGACTTGACAGGCTTGTATTGTAATACTTTGTCATTATTCACTTTGTTAAAGAGGTGCAAACTATTTATTTTTTGTTCTTTTTTCACATGTCGTATATGTTAAGAACTTTGCATTGAAAGAGAAGTGAGTGTACTGGAGACTCTCATAAAACCTGCAGATGGTAATGGAAATGGTGGGTGTGGAAAGGCAAAATTAAACAGTTCAGAGCTTATAGGAGGGAAAATGCTGGCTTAGGTGTTTAGACTATGGTGTTTTCCTGCAGTGTTAACTACTTACAGGACAGTAATATGTAACATTTACTATCCAGATCTGAGTATTATGGGAACCTATGGCCATTCTTACAGTCATCTACCTGGTGAAGTCTGAATATAAGACTTTGCAAAGTAAGGCAAAAGCATTTTAATATACCAGACATGCCAGGCCCAACTGAGCTCCAACAAAATCTTAGCGTTAGTAAAGCTGCATATAAAAATGGTCTTGAAATTTTGCACATCCTCCTCTTGCATAAAGCAGAATGGATTCCTCATGTCCGGTCAAGCTGTGACAATTTATGGCCTCTGGCAGCTCAGCTATACACATTTGAAGTGTATAGATTCAGAAGGGAATATTATTTTAAAAACATGCAAAGCATGGTTTTCAGAGAGAAGGAAGCAAAAGTTATGTATTACAAAAAAACTCAGACATGCCTCAGTTTCAGTTTTAGAAACCTGGGCTATATTCCTTAAGTGGTTTGCAACCACAGGCCAACTTCCAAGGGGAACACCCAGCTCCCCATGGGGAAGGATTTATGATTTTATTCAGGATGTATGAAATGCGATGATTTTGGCTGGAGTTCAGGAAACAGAAGAGGGGGGCAGTGTCTACATGCATTTACACCCCTTTCAGTCTGCTTGTTGTCAGTGAAGTTTTAATGACAATGAACAAAGGCAGAACATGGGCTGCAGAATGGGAACTGTGTGCTTTGGAAAAATGACCAAAAAAAAAAAAAAAAAAGGCAAGGAAACAAACTGCTGACCCTTCTGTGAGCAGAAGCTGCTGGTGCTGGCAGAGCTCTGAAAAACAAGGCTGCAGCTGAA
This sequence comes from Empidonax traillii, assembly GCF_003031625.1. NCBI lineage: Eukaryota > Metazoa > Chordata > Aves > Passeriformes > Tyrannidae > Empidonax > Empidonax traillii. The sequence continues at coordinate 646,502 of NW_020955503.1, forward strand.
AACAACAGCAGATTCCAAGAGTCCCCATTAGGGACCTTTCTTCTAGACCCTGAGTTCTTGTTCTCTCTGACCTACTGAAATGAGCTGTTACAATACATTTGTGAACTCAACCTTTGGAAACAGATGAAGTCGGCTGCGTTTCCAGAATTCACGGATGTGCAGTCAAGTAGCTGTATTCCTGGAATATGCAGGAACTTTTCATCCCCTGAGCTGTTGCATGGATGGACATCTATGCATTTTGAGGGAAGCTGTTTGACACGGAATTTTTAAAACCTGAGAAAAGTTCATGGTACCCAGTGAGCTGAAGGGAATTCTTCCCACTGATCCTTCTCTCTGATGGTTTAGTGTTGTTTAACTCACGGTAATTTTCATTTAATGAAAGCAAGTGTGCGTGGGGAGAATGACTATCTAAAAGGAGCAGTTGCTGAGCCAGATTCCTGGCTTGCATCCATTGACTTGCACCACGAGATCATGAGGGAATTCCTTGGTACCACTGAGCACCCTCTCACTGTGCCTTTCCTGGGGGAGCATGCCTGGGACATAGCTGGGGCTGGGCAGGAGGGAGACTTAAACCATTTGTGAACTCTGGCAAGCCCCAACTGCTGGAACAGCCCTTGGGAGGATGTTGCAGCTGAAAGCAATTTTGAACAGTCTGAAGCAGCTCCGTGCAGCTGAGTGGGGTCCCGGCAGGCCCCTGCGTGGGATGGAAAGTCCAGAGACTCTTGCACGTTCTTGTTGCTGCACTCAGGTCTTGCTGCAGGAGGTGGAGACGGGGTATCTGCACTGATATACACCATCAATAGCTTCAAAAGAGAGACACAGGCTTTGCCTGGTGGGAGTAAGACCCTTACCTATCATCTAAACGTGCCTGCATTTTGTAAGCAAGGTAATAACTTAAGAAAGCACTGGAAGTAACAGGTATTGCCTGGGAGGCTGAAAGTGAGAAGTGAACTAGTGAGCTGGTTTCCACCTGTGATCTGCAAGAGCCTTGAGGTCATTGACAAAGATGTCTTGACTTGAAACTGTAAACTTTCTTTGGGATAAGCTGTGCACTGGAATAATCAAGTATGGAATGATTTATTAGCAGTTTATGCAGATAGAAGAGTCACTCCTAAGGGAGACAAATTCGCCATTGAAATAGGTTTCTTTGTGATGGAAATAAAAATAAAATGCTTGGCTTTTTTCATATCAAGATGTAGATTGAAATCTTCTACATGGCCTTGGAGAGAGAGAGAGGGTTCATACCCACTACAGATGTATAAAGTTAGCTATCACTAAATTTTTCACATAGTATCAAACGTATATGCATTATGTATCTCCCCACTGATCAATGAAAAGCTTTCATAGCCTCAAGTTAATTAAGAAACAACAACAATGCATCAGCATGCCTGTATGAAACCAGGAAATCACCACTAGAAATGTTAGCCACAACAGATTAGAAATCTGAGAGTCTTGCCCTACTAAGCTGCTCGTGTCTTTCTTCCTCCTCAGGTACTGATATTCCTAAATACATGGTAAAACACTAAACCATAATTACAGAGTAGATACTTGACTGGAAAATTTCCCCTCACCTGTAATGTACATCCAGCTGCTTTGTTAATATTGCAATTCAGGTACAATTTAAAATCAGCAGAGAAAGTTATTCCAGAACCTGCACCAGAAGGTCACAAACTCCCCTTGAAAGCTCTGATACTTCCTTTTGTTGGCTCTTATGTATCTGATTACAAATTACTAAATCCTCCTGCTATTTGAGAACTTTTAGATTCTAATCAGTACTTTGATGAATGTACAGCACAATAATGCAGATGAGTGATGTCACCCTTCAAACATACAGCAGCATGCATGGACGTTAAACGAGAGAAACCATTCAAAAGCTCTGGGACCTCTGTGATCTGCGATCTTCCTTTGTAATCCATCTTGACTGTAAATTGTTGCCTAACAACTTGACATTGTTAAAATGTCTAATTAAACACTGAAAAAAAAAACAACAAACCACAAAAATACAAAATGTTCTGCTTAAATTGTGAAGTTACCTTTATGTTGATATAATAGAATGAAAATCCGGGGCAAGGAAATGTTGCAGATGTTGACTTGAATAAATAAGAAGGAAACTTGAGTAAGTTCAACAGTGTCAGGAGCATTAAAGATCCTTTCTTTAGCAATTAGGAATTAGGTAACTTCCCAACACTTTGTGCTCCAGTATAAGAGACTGTTTATTAAATTGAAATAAATATTACAGACTTTTTTCATGTAATGAAATGTAAAGTAATGAAGGGAAAATAATTTAGCCAGGTGAGCAAAGAAACCTTAAAAGGTAGGATGTTTTCATAAAATATAATGAAACCAAATTGTGGAAGTGAAAATCGTAATGTGAGAAGAATCTGTTTCATTTTTCTGCTGCAGCTGACATGGTCCTGACCTGTTCTTTTAGTCTGTTTAACACACATTCAATATTTTCACTGAGTGTGGAAACTCCATAGGACTAGTCTTAGTAAAACTTTACTAAAACCTGCGCTGAGGAAATGTGAGGACAGAGCTAAAAGTTTGTAAAGGGGAAGAAATGGAGAGATCTGTCTCTCTGGTACCCATTCAACAGCAGCTGGCAAGGGATAATACCTGTTCAGTCCCATACAGTCTTTATAGTTCTTTGCCTGTGTGGTTTTGCATTATGATATCAATATTCTTTTAATGTGGATTAGGAAGGAGTGACCTTGCCTTATTTTAAAACATGCACCATTAAATTAGGATAAGTGGGGAATTTCCTGTAAAAAGAACTTTCCTGCCACCTCACACTGTGTCTGTATGGTTGTGTTTGTCGTTCTGCTGAGGCTGCCCAAGAAAAGGAAATGTAACCCAAAGTATACTTTGCTTAAGTTTTCCTATATTTTGCACCAGTGTAGTGCAAAGAAATCTCTTTTTGGAGGTGCTGCAACCTGAAAGCAGCTACCTTATAATAATGTTCTTTCTTTTCTCTGCCAGGGACTTCTGACACTCCCAGCCCTTTAGGCTGGGACACCTGAAGTACAGGAAATGGACTTCTTGTAGAAGTTGCTTGAGTAATTTAGCTATTCTTTCTCCCTCTTAGGTAATCAATGCTGCTGCTTGGCTGTAAATGGGATTAAAAATCTACTGTGCTTGTATCAAACCGGTGTGAGTCTGCCACCGGAACAGATATTTGATGATTCTAGCTGTGGTGATAGTTATTCATTCCAAGTGTTTTGTTTTCAGCTCAAGAACTATAAACCAACCTCTGCACTCCACTCTTGGAAATTAAACCTATATTCCTTTCTTTTTCTATCCCCTTCTTTCTGAGTGTGTATACATACATTTATACAGCTGCAGTTGTCTGTGCTGTTTTATCTGGAAAGCCCCTGCTCAAATCTAATGCTTTTCCCCACTGAAAGAGGTTTTCCTTGCAGTGTCACTTTGATTATGGTAGGGTGCTGTCTTTTCAACACTTAAGCACGTTGTGTCACCACATGGTTAACATTCAAAGCTTCTTTTAGCAGTGAAAGTCAGTCTTACTTAGATACTTCTTCCCTTGTTGATTTTAATATGGGCAGTCACCATCCTTTAACTGGACAAATTTATTTCAAGTGAGCTTGAAATGAACATGGGTAGTAGCACTGTATAAATTCTTATCATTCCCTCTCCTTCCTCTTCTCCCATCATGTCTAATAAATCTGATGCACTTTAAAAGATCCTGGGCATAAGATAAGCTGTCAGAAGTCTCTAGTTGCTTTGACAGAGATTAGGGAGTCTGAAACACTGGAAGGGGTCACCTTGAATCTGTGTTGAGTATGAGAAAGGCAGGCAAGCCAGCCCAGATGGTCTTTCTTTATACTTTTTATGCTATAAAGGGGGGTATTACTGCTGCTTGGAATGAAGGGGTTTTATGATCAAGAGCAGAAGAAAAGGATTTAGAATTGTTAATATACTGCTTGAGTGCTTAGCCATTTATATTTACAGTAATTGCTTCTGGGGGAAAAAAAAAAAGTCTTTCTCCTGCCAACATGTAGGAAAAATAAAGGCTGATTGAATTAAGTCTGGGAACCAGTTTGATTAGAAGCTGAAACAAATCTCCTAGGACTCTAGAAACCTGGTTCATTTGTGGCATTCCTTCCATACTCTAATGGGCTCTAATGCTTGATACCGAATGATAAGAAAAGCTTGTTTCTGAAAACAGCTGTTGTGGGTTTGGTAGCTTGGGACCGCATTTTGAGAGCTGAATGTAAACCATAAATATGTGGAAACGCAGGCAAGTGAGATTGTTCCTCCAGATAGGATTGGAACCAATGGCCATTGTTTCAAAAATGTTCACAGAAAGGTAGTAGAATTACACCTTTCACTTTTGGAGAGAGCAGTGAGTGATATTGTGTAAAAGGTCTGCCATGTGAAATGATGTGTACTCATAGCAGGCACCTGGAGGTACCACAGACCAGCATTTTGGTATTTTCTGTTTACTGAATTGTGGCCCAGTGGCATTATGCTGGGATGATGTTGATACTGCTTCAGAATCTGAAGAAAAGAAAAACACTTCTGTTCTGTGCTCATTTTAAGCATGAGCTTAACTCAGGCCTTCAAATACCCGAAAAATCATGACCCTGCTTTCTAACTTTTCCATCATTCATTAAAACTTGTAAGGGGCATTTGGAGCTCTTTACCTTTAGCATTTTTTCACGAGAAAACTTGAAAATGAGTTCCTTGGGGCACTTTGTGGGTCACAACTTGGGAGCTGAGAGCAACAAAATCCTTTGGTCGTGAGATGCAGCAGTGAGATTCACTTCCCCTCTTTCCAGCTTCTATTCTTTCCAGTCATCACAGTTAAATTAGGTCTAAACTCCTTGGGCCATTCCTGACTTAACCCACAGGCCTAAGACTTGTGGGTCACAGTCCCAGAACAAACTTTGTGGTTTTGCATGTTTTTTAAACAGAAAAATGATTTTTTTCCCTTATTGTTAGTTGAAAAGAGGATATTTTTTAAAAAGAAGTTGCATAATACCAAATAAATTTCTTTGTTTTGCAGGTAGCTCTTTGAAAATGACAAATTAACAATGATTATAATTTGATTTAATGTATAATTATCTATTATTTACAGAATAAAGAGTAAATAGTGGAAGTAAAGATCATGCTATAACCTGCAGTATGTGAAGTGTTAGAGAAGAGCACTTTTTTATGTGGCCACTTCTTTCATCATTCAGAAATGGTGGGAAAATATTTCTAGAATACAGCATGGACAGGCACTGGATTTCAAACTGAATTTCATGAAGCAGCACAACAACTCATTAACACTGACTTACTTTTTAAAATATTTAAACACCTGTTTTTTGGTATCAGTTAATTATAGCGGAGACTTGTTAAATGAAATTCTTATTGGATTGTTTTTATGACTTTTGGCATATTATATGTCAGGACTGACCAATGTAAATTTTGCCCACATTTTGGAAAGCACGTTTTCACCTGCTTCAGTGTGGGATGGAGTGATATTTGATAATTTTGCAAGAGTTGCAAAGTGCAATTTTTTGGAGAAAAACATGTAAGGCGTTGCGTGCATAAGGTATACAGTGGCAGTTTGCATTACACAAATTCTGTGCAAATAGAAATTAAAATTGTACCACCCCGTGTGGTGTAACCTGGAAGTGTAATGCATAGAAACTGTATGTTGCTCTAAAAAAACCTTTTTATAATCTTGCTTCCTTAGAACAAATTCATCCTGCTCTACCAGGATGATACAGTGAAGCCAGTTCTACCTTCTGCCTTAGCAACACAATATTGTCAAAAAAAAAAAAAAAAAAAAAAAAAAAAAAAAAAAAAAAAAAAAAAAAAAAAAAATTGGAAGCATTTGAATATTTCCAAATCATTAAACATAAAAATATTAGATTTATTAATGATATTCAAGAAGTAGATGCAATAAAAAGTTGATGAATTAGCAGGTTCAGTTGAAGGTTATATGACATTTACCAGACGTTTCTGTGGCACAAATCTGTGGACCAGATGGAAGGGTTAGGGAGAAGATGGTGACACAAAGCTGATGTTTCAATACATTCTTGCACTTTTTCTGTGGTTTCTGTTTTGTTTGGTTGTGTTTGATGGGATCTGCTGGATGGCTCCACATTCACTTGGACAGTGTGCCCAGTGCATTCCAGGGTGTGTTATATTCCATAAAACTTAAGGTTTTATGGCTGTTGGTTAAAACCTGAAGAATACCCCAGCTCCTTAAAAGAGCCCAAATTATTTTGAAAAGGTTTTGTGGACATGATTTCAGTCTCAGCCTTAAGCAAAAGAAAGGATTCATTTAACACTGGAAATTGAGGAGGAAAGAAGGAAGCTGGGAAAAAGATGGACAAGAAGGCAGTGGAAAGGTAGGCAAGAGATAGTGACAGAAAGCATCGAGTTTAGGCATATGGAAAAATGAGAATAAATGGGAAAAAAAATGCAGTCAGACATATTGTTTTTCTTTGCTTTAAATGCTCCATAAACAGAGCAGTCAATAGGCAGACAATTATACCACCAGGCACTTTAGATTACATTAGGGTGCAAGGCAAGCTTTGCTCTCCATGGTTGATGGTATTCTTTGAACCCTCTGAAAGGATAAATGATATAATTTGTGATGTGACTCATACAGGAAAGCAGATAATCAGTGGTGTGCCATAATACAAGTGAGAAAAAGACAAAATAACAGTCAAAGAGTGCTTACATTGTGTTCCTTTTATCTTCTGATATTGTTTATCATCTTAGTTGTATCATTATTATTTGCTAATGTTATCACATCACCTAATGACAAAAACCCAAGGCTTGGAGCCAGGATCCCAGACAAAACATCCTAATGCTCACGGCAGTTTCTTCCTTTGTTGGTCATTAAACTGTTTCTGTGAATGAAAATAATGATAAAAACGAAGAAAAACGTACACCACGCTGGGACCAATTTCCTGCCACACCATGAGTGATGCAAATAAACTGCCTTCTGCAGCTGAAATGATGCTCCTGGATGGAGGGAGCCTGAATGAGGACTGGCAAGTGTGGCTAGGAGTGACCTGAATTGTGCTGTTAGCACTGAGAAGGTAGATGCCTGATTTAGTTCTTAGGGCTGCACAGCTTCCTACTGAAAAACTAAAAGTGTGAGAAAATAGGTCTGGAAGGGCTGGGAGGTGTTCAGACTGAGGTTGCAGTATTGATTTTCTGTGGGGATATCAGTTTTACAGCAAAGATAAAAACTTCCTAGTTTACCACCTGTATCTGTGCTTTGCTTCCTGTGTTTTTATTTATTAAACTAGGCTAAAGGGCACCACAGCAAACCCCTGATGAAAACGAAGGGCCCTGTTTTTTCCAAGAAATGAATAATAATTCAAAAAAAGGGCTATCATCCACAGTTTTATGGAGAGCCTTGAGCTATGGTATGTGTCATATTTTTCTAATAGTTCTGTAGGCAGACTTGAGAACTCCAAGAATTAGCTAATGTTACACCAGTAAAAATGTCCCTTGGAAAAGACAGATATAAGGAACATTTCTACTGGGGATTGCATTTGGTCATGTTTTTTCCATTAGGTCATGCTTCTGTGGAGTTCCTAGGCTCTTGCTGGAAGATCCTGCTGGTTCTTGGACTGTGATGCAGAATGTCCCTTACGCTCATTAGTAGCTTATGTTGGAAGCAGAGGGCTTCTGAGTCTGAGCCTTTCAGCTGTAATTCAACAACATTAGTCTTAGGCAGGAAAGTGAAAATTTATTTACTGAAAGTAAAATATTTGTTTTGGCCAAAACGCAATTTTTGGCACTGGTACTGACGTCTTTTAGGTCAAATTTTGGTAGTAGGCTTGTAAGCCTGTGATTACAAACGCAGGAGAATTTAATAAAAATTCAGTCCGGTCTCATTCCTCTTGGTGTAAATCCAGGGTATTTTACTGAAATCTATTGCCATCTGACTAAACTTTCTGTTTCTAGGGTCTGCCAGTGTACACAGTATTTGGTATTACCAGCCCAGAGTATGTGGATATTTAGATTTTCTCATTATTATAGAAAGGAAAAAAAAAAAAAAAAGCCAATCCATAAAGGCATAAACTTATGTGACGATCATCTGATTTAGTAATTATGATTAATGGTAGCAAAAATAATGCAAAAATGACCTCCTGAGGAAAGTATTACTGTCCCTTTTGTGCAGACAAGCTGAATCCAAGAGGTTAAACAGCCTGTGTAGCACTTCCATGTAAGATGGAAATGAAACTTGTGCAGACTAATGATGAATAATTAAACCTGCATCATGTTATTTGTGAACTTTTAGATTAAACTTCACTATGCAACTTGTGGAAGTAATCAAGCCACGACTGAGTCCTTCCCATCCCTACAAGGTAAAACACCTCCCTGTGGCTCACAAATTAGTTTAGCAAACAACCTTTGCTTCATTGCTCTAAAAAATTTTAAACTTATCTTTGTATGTAATGGGTTATTTTTTTCCTTTGTTTTCTAGGATCTTCATGCCTCCATTCCCAAGAGGACAACTGTTACCAAGAGCCATACAGTTCCTGTAAATTTGTCCTTATATCTTGCCTTTGACAACTCAGAGAAGACAGTAATGGTAAGTTTGGAGTCCTTAAGAGTTGTTTGTGTGTTTTTCAGGAGACTGTGTAGGCAGTCAGTGCTGATATTTCACACAATGGTCACCTGCTGGAGAGCTGTGACTACCTGGGGATGCTGGGCTCTTGTCACTCTGCAGAACTGGCACTCTCATCCAGAGAATTAACACAAATTTTGCTTGCTCCAAAGTTTCACTTCTCTTTTGAGTGTCCCCGAATTTCCAGTTTTGATTCCCTAAATTATGACTTTGGAAATGAGAGTCAGATATTTAAGAGAATAATGTTGCTGTGGAGGCTCTGAGCATGCTGCAATGATCATGTCAAGCACCCTAACGCAGATGCTTCAAGCTCAGTGGTAGGTGTCTGGATTTAGCAAAGCCTAAGGGTTCTGGTTTACACTTTTAGATCCGGCCTGTGCTTTTCCATGTCAGAAATTATTTAAGCAACTATTAAACCTGCAACAGATTGCAGTGGAAAGATCAACAGAGCATGGAGAAGCTCTGTTTACAAGGTACCGGGGACCACTTGCACAACAAACCTGTCAATGATTTATAAAGTGTACAGGCACAGCACCATGGAAAGTCTCACTCAAAACAATTGGTTACTCATTACTGTGTTGTTTCAGTGGTCTTCTCATCTTACTGGATGTGCTGGACAGCAGGAAGGCCTTCCCATCTCTTTAGCACCTGATGATCCTTGGACAACTTTGCTGCCCTCTCTGTAAATGAATGTCAGCTTTCCTGCAGAAGTATAGGACTGCCTACTGATGTACAGTGCCTGTTTTATTTGAATGTTCTCTGGGAAAGAGTTTAGGGAGCATCCATATCAAGCAATTCCTGCGCTGCAGCATTTGTACCTCGAAGAGTTAGGTCAAGGGTTTTGGATCAAAGCCTAGCTGAGACTGCATACATCATGAGGCCCAGGGAGGGAGAAGCATTAAATTTCTTGCTTAAAATTGGCTGTTAAATGCAAATGCATCATCCTTTGTGCTATATAAAATCTGAGACGAGTGTTCTGTATTTTCTCGAGGCAGCAAACTGTTGAACAGATTCTCCTCCGTTTCAAGGTCTTTCCATCAGGCTCTTGATGAATGCATTAAACTATATATTCATTATAGGTGATGAAAAGTATATAGCTTTTCCGGAAAGGAAGTGGTCTGCTCCATAAATAAATCTAGTTTTGTAAATTAAAGATGTGCTAGAATGAAATACCTGGGTCCTACAGTGCTGAAACTTGAGGAAGGCAAATGTTGTAATGGCAGCTTTGGGAAGGAGAGTGCTCACAGTGGAATGGATGAACCTTATGAAGTGCCCTGATGGTCTAAAAATTCAGGCTGTGCTGGATCATGGGAAGAAGTTCTATAGCCAAAGTCCCTTGTGAAGGAAGCTCTGCCAGAGTTTCTCTTTTGCTCTATGTTAAGGTCTGAGTATGACCTCAGATGGAAAGCACTGCAGTACTCCACCAACAAAGAGGCCTTATGAGTAGGAAAATTCTGATTATATTCTGAGGGGTCATCTCTTAACGATTTGTGTCCTTTAGGAGAGCAGAGGGCAGGAACTCATGAAACCCTCTCCACAGTTTCTTGCTTCACTCAGTACCAACTCCATTGCTTTTATGTATTGTTTGGAGCTCCTCACGACTGTGAAAACTGGCTCCAGCATTGAAACCACTGAAGCAGCCCAAGGAAGAACTAATGAGTCAATGAGTTCCACACATCCCTATTGGCTAGAAACATGAAAAAGTGCATGGTCTTTTTCATTGTTCTTTTCAGGTCAACTAGTGTCAGATGGCAACTAAGTACTAAACCAGATCCATACCCAGTAATGTCAGGAGAGAAGCAGCAGCAAGAAGGTCAGGTATAGCCTTTGCCATATCTTGTGATTTTCCTGACGTGTCAGTACAACTTTGGCTTTCTGGGGGTTAAACTTCATGTGTTTCCTTAACCAGTGACTTCAAAAAAGCCCAGATCATTTACTTCCCTTATTAAGATTTCAGCACTTCAAAACTGGTTATTTTTTGTTTTGTTTTATTTTTTTCCACCACTCTTCTTTCAAATGAGCTGCGGAGCTTTGCATACTTGGTTCTAAATGTAAGTCCAACTGCACACATTCGTGCAAGGCCCAGTTCTCTGACCTTTTTCTCAGTTGCAGCTTGCTTGTGGTATCATTGTCAAATCTGCTGGCAGAGGGAATTGGCCACAATCGGTGTCCTCCACAACACTTACTATAGCAGCTGGATGCCAATGAAGAATGTTTTATAGCAGTGGCAGCGTTACAGCATCTCAGGGGCTTTGCCTAATGATTGGACGCGTTCCGCGTTAGGATACAAATGTAATCTGTGTTTGTGGAAAAACAAACATCCCAGTTAAGACTAGAGCAAATCCTCCCCAGTGCTGACTGTGGCCAAGGTATGAGCCAGGTCAAGTGTGGAGAAATAAATATTGACCTCATATAACGGTTCATATGAAAGCTGTACTGTGTTAAATCTGTAGCTGTTTTGCATTGGAGTACCAATTAATGACACAGCCAACTTAAATCTATTAAGTATTACCATATTTTTTTAAAGTTGAGACTCTCCTTCCCTGCTCCCAGTAATTCCATTTTGATCTCATGGAACTGATTCTGTTCTCAGTGAAGCTCTCAGGAGCCCTGCAAAGCTACTGTAGACAAAGGGTCTACAGTCAGTCACTTACCAGACACAATGTACTTTTTTAATGGTCTAATGCAGCCTAAAATTAAGAGCCATATTTTTAAATTTTAGCATGACAAGTCATGTGCACCCACAAATCATACTGTTGTCATCAAGGTCTTAAAAAAACATATTTCTTGGAGAAAAAGTAGATTAATGCAGTTAAACAGAGCACATTGCTGGAGATGGAGAGAAAAATCCACAGAGGGGAAATTAGTGCCCTACTTATTAGTACCTTTTAAACTCTCTCTTCTGTGCTTGAAATACTAAATAGCAGGCTAGAAAAAAATGTAATCTTCCTGCAGGAATGTATTGCTTCCTTCAGCATAAATATTAGTCCCTTAAAATGCAAGTTTGCCATTGCTTGAATTGTACTCATGTTGTGGTGCAAGCAAATGCTTCGTGCTATTGAAAGAGTTTTCCTTAACAAAATGCAGCGGCTAGAATGTTAAATCTTTTGAAGTTGCTGCTAAACATGTAATATTTAGCTTGAGAAGCAATAGCGAGGAAATGAACATGATAAGAGCTCATTCAGTAACAGCCCTAAATTGATTATTTCCTTCCTTATGTAAACTTATCAGTCAGCCCTTTGGGCTCACTTCCGAATACCAGCTCAGCACAAGAGTCTTATCACAAGGAAATGGAATGTAAAAGCCCTGACAATTTTGATAAGGCACGTACTTTGGTTATGATCCTATCTCCCCCCTCCTCCCTTTTAAATAATTCATCTGCACTAAAAGGGGAGATGCCCTCCCTCTAACTTTTGTATGAATAAAAGTTGGGGCTGTTATAGCCGGAGTAAACCCTGATTATTTATTGTGCTGGTTTCTCAAAATATTCTTAGGGAAGGAGACTAGAAGATATATTGACAGTTACAAGCAGCTTTGGAATGGAGTGGTATAGTGCTCTGAATAGATTATTTCTGAGTTTTTAGAGAGACTCATACGGGTTTTGGACACAATCTAAAGACTCTTGGTATTGTGGATACTGTTGGAAACTTAATACTGTCTGGTTTTATTTGCCACTGGTTTATTTACCACCTTTACCCATCTATGATGCTGTGTGTCTCACATCTCCTTGTGGTGGCAGAACCCAGACTGGACAAAGATTCAACAGCCCACAGTACAAACGTCAGACATGCAAACTGAAAAACCTGCTACTCAAACACCAAACCACACACTCAAACTTACATGAAGCAAAAGGATACTGACAACTAAGCTCTACCCACCAGCCACAACAGCCTAAAGCTTCACAGCTTTAGAAGCCAAAAAAACAGGGTGGCAGCCTAAAATGTAAATTTAACGTGGTTCTTTTGTCTTTTGTAATAATTTAAAAGTGTATCTAACAAGTTTTGTGGTTCATAGCATACCAGGACAGCAAAGCCTGATAAAAGTACTCAAATGACAGTACTGTTTTTGTTTGAGATGTGATGACGTGCTCCTCAAGCAAATGTTATAGGCAGCAAATCCATGACCCAATAAAATACACTCCAGACCATCAAAGTAGTTCTACAGCTTTAGGAAATCCACTCATTTCTAGCAAGAATGACCTAAAACTCTTCAGGATTAAAAAAGAGGTGTGGTGGAATTCAGAAAAAAATGTTTTTTGAGCAAACAGTGACATACCAAAGCTGAGTGTAACTTTTCCAGTGAAACCTAAATCTAAACCAAACTTACCTGATTTATTTTTTTCCACAGAAACTCAAATCTTGAGTCATTTTATGCAAATTAGGGAAAAGTCGTGACTGAGGATGGATGGGCATATGGTTTTGATTGGCTACTTATCTAAACCTCCTCTCGGGAATAACTATCATCAAAACAACATCTCATCATCATAAATCAAGAGGGGTCTTAATCCTGACAATGTTGAATTGCATGGCAAAGATGTCATTGATTTTAATAAGGTTAGGATTTCTCCAGAATTTTCATGATACTTTGCAAGAGGAAGCCCTTAAACTTTTTCACAGGACATCCTAAATGCTTTCTGTTGGAGAAATGTTGCTATGGCAAGTCTATTTGGTGAAACAGTGGTAAAAATAAGACTGGAAAAAGGTCATGGAGCAAATCCAGAACATGCACATGAGCACACAGAGGAAAAGAAGGCTTCTGATGGAAGATTTGGGATCAGAATAGATGAATCTATGTTGCCTTATCCCTGTCTTTGTGCTCAATATGAACTTTCATAACTCTCTGCTTCCTTTAACAAACTGTATGTAACCGGAAAAAAATCTTGTTAATGATTTTGGAGAGAAAAAATATCAGAATTCACAGGGATAAGGAAAAATCCTAAACATTTGCAAAGTGAATGCTAGGTAGTAAAATAAAAGAAGGTGTAACTGCACAGCCTGTCATTTATTTCTTTGGGCCTACAGCAGCAAAGTCCTCAGGGAAAGGAATTACAGTAGGAGATATTATCTTATTTTACTTCTGTATTTCCTATCTTAAATTAATAGTGCGTAGGATTTTCATTATAATTGATATAATTATTCATGAGTCTGTTTTGTTATACAAGCAAGTAAAGAGCACTTTGCTGCTCCATGAAGCCTGGCTTGTTTTATGGAGTTTAAATTAGGGCTTAAAGATATTAGTGAGGGGGAAAAATACTGTTGCTGAAATTCTCAGTCCAACCACTGAACTGGTGTTCAAAGCACAGAGCAGATGGAACTGCTGGGATTTTGCCCCCAGGAAAAACAATTTGTGACTTCAGATACTCTGTAACAACTGGCTGTGGTGTGCAGGGTAGGGTTTGCTTTGTGATACAAAGCCCAAGCACTGGAGAAGTGCAGTTAGTAATCAGGTGGTCTGTAAGAAGGCCAGGTTGAACAGGGCTTGGAGCAATCTGCTTTAATGCAGATTGTCCCTGCCCATAGCAGAGGGTTGGAATGACCTGATATTTAAGGTTCCTTCCAATCCAAACCATTCTGTGATTACCAGCACAACCTCTGTTCATGATAGGCTTTATTGGCAGTGATAAAAATGGAGGTGGCATCACACCAATCAGTCACCGATTGCTTGAAGGTGGAGAACAGTTGGGTTCAGCCGCCTTTACTGAAGGAAGTGTTATACTATGGGAAGAGGTGCCTGAGAAAAACTTTGTCGTCTGCTTAAAAGTGGCAGAATTGGTTATTTATTTAGGTCAGATAGACTCGAGTACTTGGAGACCTGGGGAGCTTACGTAGTGCACTGGCATGGTGTGAAGGAGATACATTCTGGGGGAGAGGCACAGATGGAATAAGAGCACAGTCTCTGAACAGATGTCTCATAACATTTTATGGTGATCAGGAAACAATTGTGTGGCCAGAGACGTTCTAATAAATAGATCTGCAGAGTCCCAATGAATATTCCCCCCAAAACTTTTCATATATTCTTATATTTTCATATATTGTGCTTATTAACCATGAGGTTTTAGAAACACATGGTGATCACTCTCTACCCAGGCTAGTCTTCAGGCTTCTGTAGTAGTTTGGAAGAGTTCAAGTTGAATTCAGGTTTCAGGTATTTTAAAAGATAAACCAGTACATTTTACTGTCTTGAAACTTACAGGAACTGTTTTAAGGAGTTCAGCTTATCTGTTTGGATTAAGTAGAAAGGCCTAAAGTCAGGCTATTTTTTTGGCTAACAATAATTATGTTTCCTTCTTTGCTAAACAGCTAGATATTTATGAAAACAAAACAGAATATATGTGCAAAGATTCCATAAGTTTATAACCAAAATTAATTGCAAAGTAGTTTTCCCTTACCTCAATTCAGATTTTGAAAGAGCATTTCTGTTACTTCTCTTTGCCCCTTCTTTTTTTACAAGCTACACTTATATAACCAATTAAATATAATTCCTGCTAATAAATGATCCATTTTCTGCGATGTCCCAAATAGTTGCTGTAAAAGATGCAAGTAGTGAATCAAAAGGCATTTATTGTGTACTGCAGCTCTAGTGCTAGTTACATGTTTATTAGATATTTCAAACTCCATCTTACATTGTCCCCTGGATTTCCAACAAGCAAATAAGAGGTCAGGTGAGCAACATCTGTTCACTTTGCAGGCTATCACACGTTTCGAGGGAGTGGTAACAGAGGGCTGTGCCGGCTGGTGTGATAAGCCACGAGGTGACACACAGGTAGCGCTCTGTGACAGACTTAAGCTCTGGGGAACAGTGCAAAGGTTGTGCAACTTGGGGCAGGGCGGAGCTTCCCCGGTGAGAAAGTCCCTGGGGAAGGGTGGTGGCCGGTCTTAACCTGTGTGCTTCACATGGCAACATCACGCTGTGGAAGCAAATTATTATCACCTCCTGTGTCCACCTTCTCCGTGTTGTTTCGCACCTGGTGACTGCGGGAGGGTCAGAGCTGTCAGATCAAGTGCGGGTTGTCTTTCTGCTTGGTTGGGAACCAGACGTTTGCAGGCAGCCCTGGGGGGATTTAGGTGGTGTTTTTGCTTCTGTGGACATGTAATACAAGTGAGACAATTGAGATCTGAATCACTGCTGGTGTAAGTGGTAAAAATAACCTGGTGTAAACCAGATTCTTGTCCACCTCAGGTGGCATAATGTGATCAGCCAAAAGATATGATCTACAGTAGTAGTAAATTGACTTCTGACTTGATAGGTTTTTCAACTTGTTGTTTTTTTTTTTTTTTTCATGACCCCATAAGTGACATAACAAAGAACACTGCACACCAGTCTGTGAAATTGTGGTATTTTAAAATGTATATTTAAATTCTCCACTCTACAGAAGTTGTTCCATGGACAGACTCGTTTCCTCTTTTGGTGAGTTAATCTTGTAAATTAGCATTACAACAAAGCCTGAAGAAGCTCCCTCCCCTTCCATTTCCTTTTCTATTGTGGTAGATCAGTTATTCACAGGATGTTCTTTGTTTCTGGAATCAACCCTTTGTTTTGCCAAGTTTAGTTCCACGCCTGTGTCTAGTAGAGACCTGTTCCAAGAGGTGTTCCGCTGGCTGAGAACACGCACAGGCAACAGAAATGCTTTTCTTACAAAACTGTCTTTGCAAGCATTTTATCTGTTCCCCGCCCTAGAGAGGAAAGATTTTGTTGAAAATGAGTAGACCTGTGTGCATTCCCCTTGGGAAATTCTCCTTAGTGCCTTCAAAAACTGTTCTTAAAAATCTGCATTTGAGGAAATGGCCTATACATCTAAATAAGTGAAGAGATCTCTCAGGCATCTTCCTTCATGATCTGTGACACTTCAGTGCTAGTCATTTGTGCTACCATGGGAATACATTTGTAAAGGAATATGGATTGTTCTGCTTTTAGCGTTTTCGAAATCTTGAGTCAAATCTATGAGATACGTTTTATTTAATTACATGTAGTATATAAGAGTTTCCATTCCTTCAGGTACTGGATTCCCTGCTAGTGATGGAAACTGCATCATCCATTTCGTAACCAATAATCTTATAACTGTAATTTACACTAGGTACGTTTATTTTATGGGGTGTCATTGACTCTTGAGGCTTCCATATCCAAAGGGGACTTTGTCCTGATGCAAATACAGGGATATTCCCAGTGTCTGCATTGCCTTGTGTAAGTTTCAAGAGGAAAACACGGTAACAGGAAGAGAAGAAATATTAGAAATGTTCGTTATAAAGTTGGAAACAAGTCTCACCAAGCCTCAGATGCATTCTTTGTGGATGGAGTGGAAGCAGAAAAATATGTTTCAAAGAAACTGACTGTTCCTTTATGTGATTCAGGCTCATAGAGAACTGTTCTCACTATAAAATCTTTTTCAGAAGACACATTTTCATTGAAGGTGGTGACAAGAGTGGGTCTAAGATAAAAATAATTCTTATTTTATAAAAAAATGAGTAACTTCTCTGTCTCATCCTTATGTACCTGACCTGGTGTCATGTAGATGGCTTTTGCATCATGTCTGTTCTACAGAACACGAACATACTTTTTAATTGTCTGAGGGCTTGCTGAGAAATTGGTCTGTTAGGGTTACTGCAAATAAAAGAAGATCTCAGTAGTCAATTATTTCTTTGTTTAAAAGAAGTCATTAAATTTGATGATAGAAGCTGTCAATGTATAAAAATATACAACTGAATAGAACGTGAGAACAAATGCTGACAAGTGTAGTATACAGCCAGTGCTCTTGACAAGACACAGGATTGAATCGAACAAATGGCTCATAAAGCTCATTTAGTGGGAGGACAGTAAAATCCTTCCTTTAAGGTGATTTAGCTGTTTTTATATGGAGACAGGGGTCTACCCCAGTGGATGGGGGTGCTTGCTTTTACCAGGCACTGCAGACAGCGCTGCAATATAACTTTAGTTTATTGTGGCACTAAAACTATTGAACTGTGACAGTCTTTTTTTTCACTTGAAGTGAGGTTTGTCTGTAACCAAAAGGAGACAGCCATTCTTTTCCCGTGCTGACTATTGTTTTTGATGGACAGTCATCTCTGTGTCTTTTAAAAAAGCATGAGCTCGTTTTGTGCTAAATACCTGAAAAGGAAAATATAGAGTTAACTGTAGAGGTTGATCAATAACTCAAAACTACAGTAGCCCCACTTAACATACAAAAAAGTTAAACCAGGTACTCCATTCTCTGTCTGATTGATTAGCATTATCCAGATGATAAATATTAGTAATGTCCAATTTCCTGAGGTTCAAAAGCTATGGCAAGTGTAGGGAGAGCCCAGGTCAGGAGGTCTCCCATGAGGATGAGGATCTGACTGATGCCTCAAATAGCAGAGAACTGTGGTGGCTTTCCCCCAGGAGACAGTCCCCTCTGTGGATAGGTGTGGGCAGTGGATATGTGGAAACCCCAGTTCCTTTGGAGCCAAGTTTCCATTTACCTGGGCAACCATGTCAGACAGGGATGGGGGGGCTGCCTCAGCAAAAGGCCACCATCCCTCTGTCTGATGTCCTGGTCTGCTTGTGTCCATCACTGGTGTGTCACCACTCCTCATGGTAAAATACTGCTCCTGCCAGCACCACCCATGGAATGTCCCATATGGTAGGTGGTTCCTGCACGATGCCTGGCAGGTCCGCGGTCCTGGGTTCACTCTGTTGTTCCCATTTGGATGCTTGTTCTGGGGAGATGCACAGAAGCTCTCATTCCAACTTGCAAAAGTGTTTTTCAGAGTCACTCTGAGGTCACAGAGTCCTCTGAATCACTGAGGTCACTTAGACATAACCTAAGTGTCTTTAAGAGCCCTTTGAAAATTGCTGCCAGTATTTTCTATGACCGGGTCATTATCTGCTTACTGAGAAAGAGGATGTTTTGTAATACACTTTTTCTGTCAAGCTGAATGTTTGCAACATGGAAGTCCTCATTTGGACTGAAAAATCATTTTTAAATTCATGAGTTGGGTTAGGGGAAAAAATCTATCATTGCCAAATCAACACTTTCAAAACCAGATTTATGATAGTGTTTAAAACTCATGTAAGCTTTAGATCAATTTTTTATTGATTTTATTCAACTGTTTCTTCAGCTGAATGAAATTTGGATGCAATAAGATTTGCCTTCTGGTACCAATCCTTGTGTTGATTAAGAGGGGACATATTCTTTCTGTCATCAGCATCCTCTGTTACAGAAGCTCTCAAATACCTGCTTTCTTGAAAAGAAAAAAGAAAATAATATAGACTGCTACCACAGGCAGTCCTAAATCAAGGTAAGGTGCTGTGGATCTGATCCAGGATGACAGAAATCTGGTGCTGTGCAGGGTCTGTCCCAAAATAGGAGACTGTCAGTGTTGCTTACCCCAGACATGATGCTGACCAGTGGTACAAAATAGTTAATATTGGAGACTGTCTGTGAGTCTGTCCTCAGCAGAGTAGCCGCCTCATTCCCAAAGAACCCTTAACTGTAATCTGAACTTTTCAGTATCTGTTGCATATGGACACCAACAGTGAGCTTTCAGCTGTCTTAGGGACTTTTCCTGGCTCTGTTTTTTCACCTTTTGCTCTATGACAAATCCCAGTAAATGCATATTAGCAGATTGTTTTTATTATCCACAAATCCCACAAAATTTACTATGTTTTTCACTGTATCTCTCTCATTCCAAGACAGAAAGAAAATTCTCATGTATCCTTGTTAGTTAGGTCCAAAACCACAGTTTATGTCATGCCTGTTGTTATTCAGGTTGACTAGTTTACTCTGGCATATTTTGACTTTAAACCCATGCCTAACCTTAACTCCAGCATGATGGCTCTGTTGAGATCAGACTTAAAACTTCAAGCCTTGTGATCCTCCTATAGAGGAGCCCCCCCAGTTCTGGGGCTCGAAGTCGTTTCATGTCCTTTGTAGCTGTCTAATTGTGCATCACAAAAATGCTCAAAATTTTATTAAATCCCTGGTTGCATTTAATACCAACCAAAACAACCAGCAGGTATGTTATAGGAAAACATGTCAGGCTTGCACAGGATGTGAGCTCTGCTTCTTAAGTGGATGAGACAGACAGTCATTTACTACAATTTCAGAGCACATGGCACTAAGGCTCTTGGCCATCAGGACAACTTTAGGGAAAGTGATGTTTATCACAGTGCCCTGTTAAGTGGATCTGAGTCCAACAGAAATAAACAAAACAGCCTCTGGAAAAGTTTCAGGACTTTCAAACTGGTGAGTGCTCTGGTGTTGCAGACAGCTCGGGTCATTTATTTGGAGCCAAACAGCCAGTATAAATGACAATAGGAAGTTTTATGTTGGCTTCTTCCTTCTAGTTTTGTTTGTTTCTTTGTAAAGAAGGTGGATTTCATACAGCTATGAAAAGCTACACTTAAAAACAGTCTCTAGCCTGCCCATTTGGCAGAATCTACACCTTCTTTCAAATACACTCCTTTTCTCTGCTCCTCTGAGGAACCTCCCAGTTGCTGCTCTGCTTTTCTTATCTCACAGAAAAGAGACAATTCTGGTTTCCTGTAAGTGTGGTAAACCATTCAAATCTGTACTATCCATTGTGGTATTTGCCACCTGCATTTCAGTATTGGTGTAGGTGGGAGATGATCTCAAATGGACAGGTTGCATCCTACAGATTCCAGGCTGTAATCATCTTGCAATCCTGCATTTTGCTTGCAAATGTTGGGAGGTTTTGTATTGGCTGTTTTCTGCAATCACATGTCACCTTGTTGAATCATTTCTAAGATCATCATGTTACCAAATTTACCAGGCACAGCAGTTTCAAGAAATCCAGGATGGAAATCCAGGGCTTTGTTTTCAGGTCAGTGACAGTGGTGGAGAATTTGTAAGACATCCCCTTATCTTCTCCTTTGGTCTACTAAAATTTCTAGACGTGGAATGTGTCTCTGCATTGCCTTACAGCTCTCTGTTGCAGAAATAAGCACTTTGATGGGAGAAAGCTCATGAAAGCATTTTCTTGTCAGTGTCTCTTGTGACAGTTGCAGTTGTTCTCTCCAAATTTGACATGGGAAGATGAGTGTGAATAACCAGGAGGAGGTCACGGTAAAAAAGCAGTTCTGCCCTACTTGTTCCTCCCATACCCTGAGATCCCTGATATATCTTATTCAAGGTAGTATGAATTACTACTGGCCCTGGAAAGAATCTATATTTGGGCAAAAATAAAAAGTTAGAAACAGATGTCACTACCACTTGATATGAGCAACTTTAGAATATGTTAAAAGACAGTGAAAAGAATATGTTAAAAGCCAGTGAAATTTTACTGTCATGCCCCTTTGTCATTAAAATGTGAGCACTGTTATAGTTTTCTTTCTTAATAGTGGGATGTAGTGGACTTGACACTAAGAGTACATTCAGAAGGTTACTGTTAAATACCTCTATTTGAAGCTTTGGCTGATATGAATAGAATTACTATCAAACAAGAAAAAGAAGTCTGCATTTTCACCCTATAATGGCATATACGAGGCAAAAAGTAGTTCTCACTCTTGGCAAATTCTATTTTTTAATGGCAAATTTATTTGCATCTTCAATTTTACATTTTGGGGTAAAACTTTTGCTTCTATCTGTTTTTGAGCAAAATATTCAATTCTTTTAATTATTCCATGACAATTTTATTGTCTGAAATACTATTTTTTCCTGTTAACTAGTTGTTTCAGTGCATTTATGCTAGACATGGCATAATTTTGATCAATGGTGCATGCAGGCTATCATTTAGAGAATCCTCTGGAGTTTGCAGATAGGAAATCCAATGGGTTCAGTGTCTCATATGCAGCTGATTGGTAATGTGCAGTAACTTATCAGGTGACAATTATCCCCAGCAATTTTGCACAGTGTTTCTGGGAATCATCCTTTGACACTTTTATTTGGAACATCTCTCAGCAGAGATGTTATTAATCTCATCGGGCATCACTCAACAGCCACTATTCCAGTGTCTGCAGAAGGTAAAGAGACCTCCTCGATCACCTGTAGCACAGCTTCTTGAAAGATACCTGGCTTTCTCTTGTCTGGTTTTCCTTTTGTTTTGGTCCTGTTGTCTTTGATGAATGTGAAAACACATGTAACATTCCTGGCTGCCTGTCTTTGGTATTCTTCTTGAAATATTTGGTGGTTCTGATGAAATTGTTCCTGTGCTCGAAGAAGTAAAAGAATTCATTAGACAGGGAATGTATGCAGTGGTTACCTTGGGATGGAAAGGACTCTTAGGGAAGGAGTGCAATCTGCCTGCTCAAACTGGGTCCACCAGGTTGCCCAGGGCTGGTTCAGTCAAGGTTAGAGCATCTATTCCAAGAGATGAGTTAATAGCTAAGCTTTTAGCAGTTTTGATAGCAGAGTAAATCTGGCATGGGAGAGGTGAAAGGGGAGGATAGTGTTGGGGGCATCAGACCTTGCAAGAACTCTGATGTGTGCTATGGGACCAGGAAGACAGAGTTGTGGGGAGCATAAGGATGAAGAAACTTCACAAATCCGGGGAACTACTGAGTCCAGTGTGGCCACTGAAGGGAAGGGATGAGTAAATAAATTTGCTTTTGAGTGCTGAGGAAGATAAGATTTAGGATGGATGTCACAGAATAAAATAATCTCTAAGCAGTCATTTAAAGCTTGGCTTGCTTATTTGCACACCAGAGAGAAGCAAAATCTCAAAATTCCTCAAGGGACTAGAAATTCTACCAAAATAAATTTGAGAAAATAATAATGTGTGATGTTTCATTCTGATTTTGATTTCTTTTATGTTTCCCACCATATGATTAATTAAATGAAAATAATTATGAACAGGAAAATTGAGGAGGAAACCCTTCTTCCTTTTGCTTTATTTGTAGGTAAATGCTAACTTAATTTCAAACTGAAATAGAAAAGGATTTATTTCTGCAAAACGTGTTTCTGTTAGTGGCTCATATTATCTGTTGATGAATATGTGAGCAACTGTAGCTTAGACTCTCCTCTTGAAAGAGAATGGGATATGTTTGCTAGTGTGATATATATTAAATGATGCACTAAAATGTATCATACATACTTTACAAACATATGCTTCATAAGGAGGTATCACCACCGTGAAATACCAGCTTCTACTTCAATATGAATTTGTGAGATTTTGCATGTTGACAGCCAAAGCTTCCCGGAGTTTTTCTAAATTGGATTTTTTTTTTTTTTTATTAAATCAGTGAAGATTAGAAAAGTGTCTTTGCCTAAAATGGGATGCTACTGGGATGCAATGACTTCAGTGACACTGAATTTTTGAATTGCACCTAAGAAGACTGCCAAGAGTGGTTGTCTAAGGTGGTGTGTGCTTACACATTTAAGCAACAAAACTTGGGAAGATTTTGTAAGGGCCCTGCTTCAGCAAAGTCCTTGGTCTTATGTTTGACTGTAGATAAGGGAACTCACTGCCTATAATGCATGTACTAACACAGTTTACTCTGTCTTAGAAACATGTTGAAAACAGCTTCTGAATCACTTTAAATCCAGCAGTTTGTTGCAAACAGATTGCATTGTTGCAGCAGAGTGTTGCAAAAGAAATTACAGTGGACCCCCTGGTACATCTGAACCTCTTTCTAACGTTTCTTGCAGACTTTTTCCACCCACGAAAAATGTATGTATGAAAAATGTATGTATGTAAAAACCCCCACAACCTTACAAAGCATCTAATTGCAAGCAAAGTTACAAAACCAAATCCACCTTAAGGGGAAATGAGAAACAAACCCAAAACTCCTAGCCTGGGTCATAATGTTGCTTTTCTGTATCACACACTCATTATGGAGGTAGCTTTTACTTAACCTCTTAGTTCTCACATCACTCATGTTAATGGCCAAGTTTCTGATACCAGGGACATTTATCAACTGATCATCTGTGACTCCATGAGTCACTGTCTCCAGGCTTGACATAAACCACTCAGGCTCTGTGCTAGGGTCACCTGGACTTTGTCACTATTTAACAATTGAAAAGGAGCAGTATTTTCTTAAAGCACAGGCCAGACCCTCCAGTGATGTAAATGAGTACAAGAGAAGTAAAGTCAATAGAGCACTGACGTTTTCCTTAAGCTCCAAGGCAGTTGAACAAATGCTGAAGCTCTGTTTTCACTCTGTACCCTCTTTTCCTTGCTCATTTGTTGCTTTGCTCTCTTCAGTTAAATCAAACACACCTAGATATTGGCAGAAAAGCAAAACCCATGGCTTATTCTTTCCTGTGCCTGCATCTGTGAAGAAAATTCTGTAGTAAGAGGAAGAAATGAAGAGGCAATATCTCTTTAAAGACACTTTACTTTCAGTTCTTGTACAGTTTAGGGTCTGCATCTAACCTGGGACCTACAGGCTGCAGACAGCTAGTAAAGCCAACTGTAACATGGGGGCCAAGGTTTAGCCCTGAGCCAGAGCCACTGACAAAACTGTGTTGTAATTTAGTCCTGTTCTTGGCAGTTAGTATGTGAAAACATACAGACTTTTCCCAGGTCAGCCTCAGCTTTTTCTTCTTCCAAGCCCCAGGAAGTAAAAAAAAGGCATGTTTAATGAACTTCTTGAAAACTCCAGTTCTTGTATTCCTGACCTGATAAGTAAGAGATATCGATGAAGTCCAGAGATTTATTGTAGGGAAACTTTAATCCAAGTGCCCGACACATATTTCTTTAGTACATGAAGTCTTTAAAACATTAGACTAGGTCAGGAGAATCAGACCACTGACTCAATGTAGAGAATTTCTCATTGTCAAAACACTGTCTGAAACTTCTGCTGGGAATTTAGTGCTGCTGCTAATGTGCAGCTGCTGGGTAGTCAAAGGACATGCTTATCCACGTGTCTCTGCTTCTCTACTTCAGCCTGCCCTGAAGAATGTGTCATGGGGTCTATTTCTGGATCAATGGCAGAAGTCACCAAACAATCCTTCCAAATTATTCTGTTGACCGAATGAAGGCTTAACTCTCCTCTAAAGACAACAAGGCCTATGTAACGTTGAATGCTGTAATTAACTCCATGTGTTTTGAGGCATTAGGGGAGAGTGAAATGACCAGAAGTACACTAATAAATAAGGACCATATCCTGGTATTGATCTGTGTGTGGAACTCAGCTCTGAAATCAATAGGGAGCACTGAAAAAAAAAATCAATGGCAGGATATGACCTTAGATAAGCTGGTTTCAAATCATTCTGTCTCTCTACTACAAGAAGACAGGTTACTCTGTGTTATCTAAGCCCTCAAACATCCTCAAGAAGTTTGGGAAGGAGGAAAAAGCCACATGGAAGGGAACTGCTATAGAAAGATTTGCATGACAAAGTACTCGTGTTTTGTAAGACCTTGATTAGATGTTGCTTTGTAATATCAACTCTCCGGGTGAAACATTTAAACTGTTCCTTGTAATTAGGACTGAAAGTCTCTGAGAATTCCTTGGGGAAGAGTGAGTGATGCAGTAAAAGGAGCCAGTGTTTACGTGCACTTCCCTCTAGCACAGTCGATAACCTCGCCCTGCCTTATAACACGGGGAAAACTCCACAGAAATGAGGCCTTGAGGCAATTGCTCTGCATGAGAAGTCAGCCATGTGTTGTTGAAGGGGAAATGGAGCTAAAAACTCAAGGGACACAGCCTACCTTCTTTTCTGAGATACAGTTTTGACAGATGAGCACGGTACAGTGTGGTTATTTTTCCTCTCCTGGAAATCAAAAAGTCTGAGTTCTGCATCTTATAGTTTATGTTTCTTGGCTCTATTTGCCTGTGTTAGGTAAGTGCTGTGTGGGATCTCCTGAAGCACAAGAGTGCAAACAGGGACCTCACTGAAGGAGGTTACAGATCCCTTCAGGTTCACAAATTTGTTTTTTTTTTTTTTCCTTCAGAAACCAAATAGAAAGGATGGGCATATGGATGCCTGGATACCTGTCTAATATGGCATCAAGATGCAGTTGAAGCTTACACCCAGCCCTGGTTAACTAATGTTGTTCCCATGACCTGAATCAAAAAAAAGCTTTAAGATGGCTGCATGGACCTTCCTCTCACTAATTGTTTTCTACTGTGATGTGAGTATTCATTTTTTTCCTTTTTTTTTTTTTTAATTTTCTGGGAGAGAAATCCTCAAGCAAATGTTTTTGGGAGTGAGAAGAACTACTTTTAATACTCCGAAGTTTTTATGTGAGCTTACCCTGATGAACAGTATAGTAATATGGTATAAGGAATAAAAAACCAACTAAAAAGAATATGGAGAACATTGTAGACTTGAACTGGGGGGGGAGGGGGGGAAAGAAAGAACCAAAGGCATTTACCCAAAGAGTTTCTCTCTTCAGAATAACTCTCTTTACTTGCCCTTGCTTGTCTTCTGCAGTTGTGTTTTTTTTTTTTTTTTTAACTGCATACATGCATTTAATGCATGTGAAATGATTCACTTTGTCAAAGATGGTATAAACCTGCAGTCAGAGACTTGTGGACCTTATTCCTAATACTGGAAGATACAATCCAGCCAAAATCCCCTCTAGATGGCTCCGATGCTTCCATTACGTTACCAGTCTTTGCTCAGATCCTTGTCTGACTCTTTCCCCTATCTGAAGCTCTGTTCTCACTTAGAATTGTATGTTTGAAAGTTCCCATTTCTTTTTATCCATGAAGGAGATCTATGTCAGTAATACAAGCTTTTGCATGCTGCCTCATTAGTGTCTCATCTTAATCCATGCCTTGAGGGTCCAAATCCGGGGAGGATAGAATAATTGAGTCTCCATGCAGATCTTGGACTCTTGTCAAACTGTGCCAAAAAGTGTGCCAATTAAAATTGCATTTTCATGACATTGCAAGCCAGACGGTTGCAGAGAATGCGGATGAACAAAATGAAGGTTTATAATTTAGGCTTCAGAAAAAGAATAATTTCCCCTCCAAAATTACCTGACTTGTATCGTGTCATTGTTCATGATTTAGTCAGAACCTGGAATGCTACCTTCAGATTATGGAAGCTGGCAAAATTCATAAGCTGGCAAAAGGGAAAATATTCACATAACTCTAGGCAAGAAACCAAATCAAACTATTCTTTTTAATTGCAGGTGAGTAATAGCACTCTTACATTTCATACAAATAACGTCAGCACTCTCCTGCTCTGTGATTGATGGGATGTTTTAAGTGGAGTGCTCTAATTCAGCACAGCTGGTCTCTTGCTGGATTCCCCTCCTAGTCTAAGAAATTTTTGGGTTTAGATGTATTGGCAACAACTTACCCTGTTAAGGCTGAAAAATATTCCTCAAGAGAGTAGATGTTGAATCGTCAACTCTTAACTTGGTCTATACCTCTGCTAGTGAAAACCAGGGATTACTGTTCAGTTGTTTGGTTGGTTTTTTGAACCAATTCATTTGGCCTTCAAGGTCTTGTTTGAGCTTTTTGGACTCAACCATAATGGCCTATCATGAGTAATGTGTCTGTAGCCTAAGTGCTTCCTCATAGTACTTTCAGAAGGAGTTTTTCTTTTCCCTGGTTCTCTGCCATTTGGTTGCTTCCCATGGCTGGGACTAAGCAGTTGGCTGCGTATTTAGGAGGCTCTGGTAGAATTCCTCACACTCCTTGAACCCATGTGCGAGGCCAGTGGCAGAGGAGGGCTCCCCTGAGGGTCACAGGAGAGCACTGATAGGGAAACACACACACTGTGGGATGCTTGAGAACCTCACCTAAATCCAGCATGGATTTGAAGAAGGGATTGCACAGCACTAGTGCCCAGTTCTCCACACCATGTGTGTTCAGCCCACGGTGCTTTGCCAAGCCTAAGGGTATCTAGAGAAAGAAAACTGATGGGTGTTCGAGAGAGGAGAAACTGAGAGAAGTGAACCACTTCTATTACACTTCCAAAATGTAGGAAATGGAGCAAAAGATGGGATTCTTTGAGGATCTTACTGTGCTACAGACTATGACGATCATTTAAAGTAGGCATATATCTATTAAGTTCCCTAGCATCAGACTCATATGGATTTATTTACAGTCCCTGAGTAGAATCCACATGAGCTTTCAGAGCCCTGAAAGTACATAATAACAGGAAAATCATGCCTCTAGTTAAACACCTCCCCAGGGGAAGCCTGGTAAATGTCCAGGGTGGTGATTAGGAAAGGTTAACTTATGATGTGACAAGGAAAGTAGTACAACTTAGATAACACTAATAAATTACAGTGGTGCCGAAAAATGATAGATTGTTCTGATGTGGTCTGTTAAAAATAAGTAAATAAATAAATAAACCAAGCAGTTTTTAGAGAAATATCCTGAGCCTATCTGTGCCCATGTACAGTTATTTACTGTGCTAGCATACCAGTTTGAATGTCTATGTGTGGAAAATGTGTTACAGAAAAAATTATTTAATATATAAGGAGTTATCTGTTGTGCTCCACCTAGGAAAGGACGGGACATTATACTGTGCAGCTGTCATGAGTGAGCACCCACAATGACTTTTATACTGGAGGAAACTAGCAGTAAGAGAAAGCATTTAATGAATGACTGAAAACAAATTTGCAAGGTAGAGACAATTTTCTCTTTGCTCTTGTTGGTTTTATGCTCCATACATGGTAATCCTTAAATTATGGAGTTAGAAAATCGAATTGGTGGGGAGTTCATGCCATAAACAAGTGAAACCCTAAGCTTTCAACATTAAAAAGCCTTTTTATTCTCAAGGATTAGATTTTTGCTTAATATTGATTTTCTTATGTTAGAATTTACAGCATGATTTTCTTTCTTTCTGCTATAGTTATATGAATTATTATTGCTGTATTATTGGCAAATATATATTTTTAGACTTTGTTCCTAGTTATGTTGCAAGCTTGCACAGACTCTCAGGTATGCTCTCCCTCTTATGCAGTGATCTGAAATACAGATTTCAGCGGGAGAGCTCATAATGAAAAAAATTAGGCAACACTTTACCATTTGGGATCTAAATAGTTCTGTCTTGCTCAGTGGCTGAGTAATTGCTCAATCTTCCGGACTTCCTGTGATGGACCCAGCATGTCTGTTCGGTGCCAAGGACTGTGGTGCTCAGATATCTGATCTGTCTCTGAGAAATCCTGGATTGTCTATGCAGGGCTGTCTGGAAATTGTAGAACTGGTCTCACAAATCAGACAGAGCCCTGCACCGACACACTCCAGTCTTGCAATTAGTTTAACTGCTGTTTATTTGGGTCTCACTATATTACGCTCCACTACGCTGAGGAGACGTACTCAAGCAATGTCTTTTGGAGGAGCTGATGGAGAAATGTCTTAGCACAGTAAAAACCAGAGACTCCTTACTCCTTTGAGATCCTGTGGGTATCTGTAAAAACCTCTGTTTCCCCAGGTCTGTTCTTGAAGTCTGAAACAGATGTTTTATTACACTTTTACTGACTCCAAGGACAAAAAAAAAAAAAAATCCCAGCACTTCAGCAGGAACATCCTGACACCAAAATCTTTGTTCCAAATATTATAATGTGTATTTTATGGCATGTAAAGAAAAAGTCATTCAAAATGCTAACTAGGGAGATGCTTTCCCCACCTGTCCCATAGTGGATAAAAATTTGCCTGGACAGTGCTATTACAAATCATATATCTCTTAAAACCTGAGTATTTATATACAGAGTGATATCTAGCATACATGCCTTACACCATGGTCTACAAGGTGTCTTGCTGAAGTGTGAGCAGCTGACCTCACTCCTTTCTAGATTCGGGTATTCAGTATAATTTTGGCAGTCAGTGAGGTTTAAAGATGCCAAATTTCTTGGGCATCAGGGCAATTCTTTGAGGCATAACGAAGTTTGGATCGGAAATAAGGAGCTGAGAGATTGTGGCCAGTTGAGAAGGTCTCTGTGTTACATCAACACGAGTGTGTACCTATGGTTACTTCCTTCCTGACGCAGCTTCTTACTGCTACTCTTTCTCTTCTCCTACAGTGGTAAGGATTTCAGAGTGTTTACCATTTTAATGGTGTTTTTAGTATTGCCAGGGGGTGTCTGACTGGACCTTCCCTTGGAAATTTTTCTGGGACAGCTCTCAAGGTCTCCCCTCATGTCCAAAGTGCTGCCATCTCTCTCTTTCTTGAGCTGTGTTGTCTGCACAGGGAAGCTGTTCAAAAGCAATTGGCTGTTTGTGCTGCAGGAGGCTGATGGTCTAAAGTACAAGAGGAAAAAGGAGAACACCATAAAAATTTGTGCTTTTTGGCCATGAGTGTATTTGCCACATGAGCATACATGCCACTGGGTTTTTTGTTTGTTTATTTTTATCGTCTGTATTTACAGGACACATGAAAGGGTTTCCTTTACATAAAGGTGCAAATTCAAAAAGAAAAAAAGATGAATTGCATACAAACTTTTAAGGAAAAAGATACCCTTTCATTTTTGCTGTTTGATAAGAGAATCCCTGAACGAGAGCAAAACACACAGAAAAAGGATGTATCAAATGGATGTTTGCAGTGTGTAATACATTTTTTTTTCTGTCTGCAGTCGAAGCTGCAGTCACTCTCTATGCAGTGAACTAAAGCAAGAAACCTATGTGGTTCAGCCAGTTAAAAACACTAAAGTGACTTTCTTTCCTCCTGCTCCTCCACGCTTTCTTCTTTGCAGATGGCAGAGGACAATATGCTGGGTCTGCAATAACACTGACTCAAAATTCCTTGCTAATTGTAAGATAACTTCCTAAAGATTGCAAGCAAAAGGAAGTCAGAGAACAAAGCAATGTCAAGTATGCACATGTCACAACACAATGTGCTGATTCCAAGCCTTTGGAAACATGCTGAAAGACATGTCTGGAAAAAAAAAACAAAACAGGGAAGTGCTTCCACACGGGCTTTCAGCATGAAAACAACAGCTGAATGTGTCTGTTCCCACCAGGAAAAAATACCCTGAAATAACAAAAGGTGCTGGAAAGCTAGAAATGAAATCATCAGATGGCAAGTACACCCTTTTGTCTGTTCCTAAAATTTACATAGACTGTACTCCCAGTGCATTGTAAACCAAGGGATCAATCTGGGGTGGTGTTTGACTGCAAGGTGCCAAGAAGACCAAGAAAAATGGAATGTATAAACAGGTCTCTCTTACAATGAAGGACTAACAGAACAAAACAGAAGGAAAGCAAACAAAGGGCCACACTTTCAGATAATGTATCTGCAGGAATGCAAACTCTGTGCATTCCTGATCACTCCTGTAGGTACTGAAGGCACAAAAGACAGACTCTTGAGGAGAATGGCATACACAGCGTTTCTTTGTGAAACAGAGTCTGCACACATTCCCTTCATAACCACAGGCAAATCTTTGCATCATTGCTGTACTTTAAAGATGTAAGTGCTTTCAATTAGGTCTGTCACTGCTGGCTTGCTGAGTCCAATTTTCTGTCATCTTAAGAGCAAAGGGTTGAGCAAATTCCAGGGGAAAATTATGGGATCCCAGTGAAAGACGACATGCACAATGCAAATGAAACACTGAGTGCATCTGACTAAAGATGTTACAAAATATCATCTCCAAAAGCAGAGGGAAATCATACCTAAATGCAAATGAAGCAGCACTCAGGAATGAATAACAATGTGACTAGGTATTCTTCTTTTAAAGCTGACAGAACAAAATAAAATTAGCCCTAGTTTCAGCAGGCCCGAGAGGAAAACTGAGTAGCCTAACATTGCATATCAGCTCAGGAACAAAGCCTCCATCTCCAGTTTCTCAAGTGACTTTATAAAACTGTTCCTTTTTGTTAAGTGCCGAGCCCCAAAGAGCACTTAGGACAAGTGCACATGAGAGGCTTGTTTTGCATTTGATGCTTCTAGTTGTGCTCCCAGAGATACATGCCATAAAATGACCTCAGAGTTTGTTCATGTTTCCTGCAGTGGCCATAATATGCAAAAAATGCAAACCCAGTCTTACCTTAAGGAAGTTTTTTAGGTACATTTAAGCAAAATTTTCCAGAGATTTGTTAAAACCTAGTATAAGTTTTTCTGCCAGAAATAGAAAAAGAGTTTCTGCGATTGCAAAGGCTGAATATGAAACAAGCTGAGAAAGTATATCTTTCCCCTGGCTGCAAACTGTAGTATCTCTCTCAAACCTGTTTGTCTGTTAGATATTCCTTGTCAGTGCACTTTTGGGGCTTCAGATCTTTCTTGCTTATTCTAATTTGGACTCCAACTGTATGAGGCACCATTTAAATTTGGTGTTCATCTGTCTTCCACAGATTTCCATCCATTTAATCAATTTCTTCTTCCCTCTTGGGCTAAACTGATGATATCTGTCTCTCAGTTTCAAAATAGCAAGTTCATGGAAAATATGGCTTCTTTAGAATCAATGCTGTATTTTTTTTATTTTTTGTGTAAAGAAGAACCTCACCAAACTGAGCCTTCTGTTTTACACTTGGAAGAAACCCTCTGCCATAATAAATCATATTGCAGATGCCCTTTGAGGCTGAGACTATGCTAGACTGTAGCCAAATGAGGGAGTGATACGCTCTGTTACGGCTGTGCATGGCCACATAAAATTTGGGAACTGGCAGAAACAGGCAATAAGGCACATGAAACTGTTAGGCAGTGAAAGAGAGATGGGGGATGCACCTTTAAAAGAGCTTTTGGTTTGCACTGTTGTAGGGCCTGCCAGGGGTTTTGAAACAGTGCAAAGGATGAGCTTGTTGTCCTGGGAGCAATATTCTCGCAAATTGCTTTTTCAGGACCAAGGGAATTGTATCTTTGATCGTAATTCCTTTCAGATCCCTGAATAAATGAGTTGAAAACTAACTTTGGGTTAAAAAAAAAAAAAAAAGAAGAAAGGAAGAAGGAGAAATAAAAAGAAAGGAAATATGAAGATTAAATGCAAGCACTATTACACTGTCCAAAAGCACTGAAGAGATTGTAGCAGGTGGTCCCACCACCTGTGCTTGTCTACTTCCATTCCAAATAATCTCCTTATCAAATGCAGAGAGAAGCAGACACCCAGGAGGGTCCCACAGGAAGAGCAGTGGCTGAAAAACAGAGTGACTAACCAGAGAGATAGGAACCTGCAGTGTGGAAGCCTGAAACAGAGTGGGAAACACTGGAGACAGATCCTTGTCCTGTTTACTTGCATATGTACAGCAATGCTGCTGGCTCCAGCCCCTCACATTTACATTGTGTTGGTGATGGGAGATAATAGGTCCCGCAATTCAAAGCTATAAGCTACCACATTCTAATGGCTTGCAGAGAAAAAGGCCAATCAGACAGTGCTTTTATAATAGCACCTATTTTCTTTATCCTTCCTCAATTGCTACAGGAAGTGCTTTAATTTAATAGAGTAAGCAGATGCATTGCGTGAATTCCAAGTGGCACAGTAACAACGTAATGATCCCTACCCTCGGCATTGCAGGGAGGACTGTGGTTTAGTTCTCAGTGGGCTGCACTTACAATGGCTTTTTATGACTGTCAGACTTTGACTAAAAGAAAACAAAGCACTGGCTGAGAACGAAATGACCATTCCTGTCATGTCTGTGAATATTCCCTTTCACTCATTCCTTTCTGCACGTGAAATTTCTTAGGTAAATACAGCTAGAAGGGGAAAGGTGCCTCAAAGGAGCTCACTGCTGCCAGTGTGTATCCTCGCATCCAAGTGACATCTTTTGAAGTGAAGGCATTCCCAAAGTCAAGGACTTCTGTGTCAAGCTGCCTGCTGGGAATGATGCACAACGCTGGGAGCTGATGGCTCTACCTTTTCCAGAGTTGCTCCCTAGTGAAGCAAAGTTCTTGCTCTTTGGGTAGCAGCCAGTTTCTTTCTCATCAGGTCTGCTCAGTGGTGCAGCATCACACTGGCACGGCTAAATGGCTTCTCAGCTGGTTCTGTGCTTGGTACCTCTTTGCCACCTTCCACTTTGCACCCAGAGATGGTCCTTGAGCTCTTTGTAAATTCTACATCTGGGCCCAAAGGCTTTCTTAGCTTCCTGTCCACACCATGCAGTGTGGAATACTTTGATAGCCTCTTATGAGATGCAATCCTCAGCGCTTTTCTTGCATCTCTTCCTCATGGAGAGGACATTTTTCTGTCCTGTAGGGAGTAGTTTGGTAACAGCCCTGACACTGGATCTGCTGTTCTGGGAAGTCTGGTTGTTAGACCTGGACTTTCCTTAAATCATCTCTCTGTTTTAGCAACACGAGAGGATATGGGCAAAAGTGAGGCCTCTTGGAACTCACCAGAAAAGCTGACTGGCACCCTGGTAAGGGGAGCAGACCTGAGGATCCACATTTTCCATGGTGATAATTATCCATAAAAATGAACATTGTGTTCTGTAGGAGAGCTAACCTCAAAACATCCAGCCCAGCTTCTGCAAGCTTTACTGGTTTGTCTTGATGTAGCATTGCTTTATATTGGTTTTTTTTTTTTTTTTTCCAAGAAGGGAACTTTAGATTTAACACTGCAGTTTGGAAGTGAAATCTTGTGCACCTTGATAGCTTTTTGGCTTGTCCAATTTGAGCGGCGCTTTTGAGATCCCTGAGTGGAATATTCTAAGGTAAAAGGTTAGTACTGCAGTTTTCTTTCATGAATCAGAAATACTTCTTTCATTTCTTGCATGATGTTGTCAAGACAACAGTGTCCTAATTGCACCTGTACTGTTTGCCACAGTGTTTTGGAGCACAAAAGACATTTTTTTGTTCATATGACTCTCAGAATACACAGGTTTTAAACCAAAAATGCCATATATAAATAAGAAGGTCTAAGGTTCTAGAAGTACGAAAGTCAGGTAAAGAAAAGTGATTGCTCTCTGCAGCTAAGATGACTCAGAAATATATGACATTTTCTGTTATTCTGTAGGGTGATGACTTTATACCATCATATACTTACAAAGTGTGACAAATTTTGTAGTAACTTCATTAATCAACTTGGCACTTTTACAGTCTCAGCTTGCATTGCACTTAACATACTTTTTCAATATTTGAATTCCCTGACTAAATCCATAAAGCAAAGAAAGGAGAGATTAAAATAACAAGAACTACATTGACTTCAATTCAGCTCAAAGTTTATCCTGGATTCTGCTGTATACTTTTAGCAGAGAAGCAAAAAGTTTGCTCTCCCCTCTTGTGAAAGGGTCATGTCAGAACAGGACAGGCCCTGAGGGACTTGGCGCGAAGAAGTGGTGGTTGGGTGGTGGCAATTCCTTCAGACCTTCTCCTTCCCAGAAGTGTACAGTCCTGCTGATCAGAAGGCTTTTGGTAGGAATATGTAAGGTTCCTGTCAAGGTGAATCTGCCTTAGGAATTCTGAACAGCCTCTTAAGACTGGTTAGGAAGAAACAGTTCATGTTGCTCTGAATCTAGTTTTAGGACTCTGATAACTGGAGCAATTAACAAAAGCAGCGAAATGCACGTAGTAAATTCAGATCTGGGATGGAATAATCTTTGTCTCGGTGTGGTCATTTTGATGTTGATCACAACATTGGCCAGTAAACAAGGGAAAAAGGATGAATTCCATATGAAGTTTCTCTTCACTCCAGGGCCATAGTGAAGAGCATCCTGCTATAGATGACTCCTGATTTTTTTTCTGCAGCTCAGGTAAATGGAAAGCTGTTCTGGGGCAACAAAGGCTCAGTAATCAAGTTAGAATTAATTCCCACCTATATATAAAAACCATCTGAAAATGTCATTCGACAGAAATTCTATACTAAGTTTGCAAAGCCCAGAATTTAAAAGTAAGGAAG
Organism: Empidonax traillii; assembly: GCF_003031625.1. Lineage (NCBI taxonomy): Eukaryota > Metazoa > Chordata > Aves > Passeriformes > Tyrannidae > Empidonax > Empidonax traillii. The sequence goes on from NW_020955503.1 coordinate 681,710, forward strand.
TGTTTTACTCACAGCTGCCAGCAGAACCTTAATTCAGATGCCCTTTGTGTTAAGATATAGTCTTTAATTGCATAATCACATACTATTTTTTCCAAAGGACCTCTGTCTCACTCGGGGCACAGGACCTACAAGAGGGCCAAGTAGAGGTTATACAGGCACACATAAATCTGCCACTTCCTAATTTGGCTGCCCTTGACTTTGCAACCTACGTAATTTTGCTTTCAGAGAGATACATATTAGTTTTTTTTCTTACACCATGATAGAGGAGCTTTTCCTAAATGGTTTCTTTTGGTGGGAAGCGGTTGGATGTCAGCTTGTGAAGGCTCCTAAAGGAGACGTAGTTAAGAAATGGATAATCCAGTAAACACAGCCTCTATGCATTTTAAACATGCACAGGCTAACACTTCATTTGCTCTCAGTTTGGAGTGTCACACGGTGTTTCAAGTGCTAAAAGATTTACTATGGTTTATGACTCAAATATTTCTAACTCAATTTGTCGTTTAGCACCAAACTCCCCTGTCCTGCTGCACACTCAAAGGCTAAAGGGCATCGAGGCATTCTCCTGCTCAACTGCCCATGGATTGGAATAGCTCTCATGACCTTTCTATTGCTCTTGGGATCTTTTATGAAATTAATTATTAAAATGCAAGGCCTCGGGTCTATCTGTTTTCAGTGCAAAACCAGATTCCCCCAGTCACCTAATGATTTTTATATACTTAACAGTTTCTGCTTGAAAAGAATGATACTGTCCTTCAGTATAATTTTGCTTTTTTAATCCACCTTATTACCAAGTTTGCTCTTTGGCAAAGCACTATTAACTGAGTGCATTTCCATTAAATTCCAAAGTACATCTTGGTCTTTATGACTGGATGTTCCTTATAAAACATGCAAGCTCTGGCAGGTATGACCTCGGGTGCAAACATAACTTTATTTGCTAAGAATAAGCTGTTTAGCTCTGTGGCTTCGCTTATGGTTCCATAATTAAAGTGCTTGGACACTATTACAACAAATGGACTGCAGCTACAGGTACAATGAGCAGTAAACAGAAATACAGATAAGAGGAATGAAGTTTGAGGAGCAGGTTGTCATAGCCAATTCTGCTAACCTCATAAATGGAAAGTACCCAACCTGTTTGCATTAATACTTAGAACATTGCATTAATATTTAGAACATTGCATTAATACTTAGATCAACAGTTATCAGAAAGAACCCTTCAGCCCAAGAGGACTGTGTTTATTAAGTGGCCAAATCAGCTGGTTTGTAATCTGTAAAAATAATTTGCTACAGTGTGCTGGAACAATAATTATTGAATTGCAAATGCATTTTAAGGCATTTTAGTGGCAGCTCCACAGTTGATCCTACAAACAGAGATTATTATGAATCCGGGTTTTCATGCCTTCAGCAAATGCAGGTTTTGAGTAAGAATTCAGCTGTGGAACATTGAAAACCCTCCATACAGATACGTGCCTGAGCTGTATAATAGATGAGCAATCTGAAGCAGCACTGAAAGAATCCATTTTTCTCTTTCCAATTTTTCCCCATCTGGGTTTACTAGATTACCCAACAAATATGAGCTAATATTTTAGTTTGCAGAGAGTTCTCCTCATGTTTGGAGGAAGTGAGGATTTCATAACAGTTTTATGAGATGAGTTTAGAGCTGCTTTTTGGAAATGTGTTTTTAAACAGAGGATGTGTTTTATCTTTCTTTAGAACATATTTTCTTGATTTAACTGGCATAGGTTCATACTTTTTTGAATAATTTAAGCAGTCTGGATCCAGGGCCCAAATTGTGTTGACCTTCAATATAATCCTGGTGAAGCGAATGTTGAAATAGCAAAGGGAAGCTCAGTTTTGTGTTGAAGACCGGGGTCAGTGAGAAATATTTCAGCTGTTATGCTATCCTGATTTAGAAGGCAAATGAAAGGCTTCTGTGCATCGTATTGACGTGATGTGACTGAGTGAGTGCAGATGCATCATGATCTGAAGTCTGCTAAACTTGTGTTTGGAGGGGTGTGAATATATAAGAGAGAGTCTGTTCCTGGGAGAAGCCAACCACTGGTTCTGGAAAGATCCCAGCAAATCACAATAAAGTTATGCAACTAATCTTTATTGGTAGGATGTGGTACAAAATAAGATGATTTATGATTTTACTTGGAGTGTCTGAGCATGACAGACTCTAGCGGTTATCACCAGTGTCGGGTCAGGAGCAGGGCCCAGGAGCTTCCCTAAAGGCTCAGGAAAAAGTGATACGTGCATAAAACTTGTGACCCATTGTGGGAGAAGCATTTTATATTATGTTGAATATTTGAATTTTTTTTTTAGGCTGCTCCCTGTGCAGTGGACACAACAGAGGAGCACCTGACCAAGCCCAGGCCTAACAGAAGACTACAGTAAGTGAAAATATATATTATATTATGCTCCTGCAGCACTGGAGATCATTTCAAGAAAAGTGGGTTCTGAGGGAAAGTGGAATCTCAAATCTGTTACTACTGGTCAGAGCCCAAGAAATAAAACTTCCAGTCCACAGGGGCAAAAGATCACACGATACAGCTGTGCTTCAGACAGCCACACCCAGCCTAGGTGGTATTTCTACATGGTCCAGACATTAACCCAGGCACAGACCCATCACAAGCATAGATCTGTTTTTGGGGTAGTTAGTCTCACACAGATTAAGTATTTGGTGTGTAAAATCTGTAGCAGAGCTGTTTTTTTTAATTGGGGTGGAGTGGGAGGGGAAGGTGGTGTGCACCCCATCTGAAATTTGTTATTGGAAATGATTTCTAGTATTTGAAAAATACTTTGAATAATATTTAGATAGTATTAGTCACCTATTTCCATCAGCTATTGAAAAGAACTCAGCAAAAAGAACGTTTCATTTTTCAAGCTTGTGTCCTGCTTGAAATAAAAATTGGATGTAGAGAAACCTTGAGTTTTTAAAAGCAATATAAAAACAATGGAGTCCTCCTGAAAAAAAAAAAAAAAAAAGGAATGGAATTTGTTCAGTTCCCTTAGAAACCCAGCCTCTGCCTTCAGAGCTTTCTCAACAGTCTATATTTTTCCCAATCACTAGCAAAACAAGGGTAAAGTCTTTCCCAAGGGAAATCTGCTTAAGCCTGTTGCAACGTCCGTGAGGAGTATGGGTGCTGGTGGAGAGTGATACAGGGAGGAACTGTGCTGTCAACAACAGGAAGCTGGTGAAAAACGAGCGGTGCCCCTGGGGAGGTGAATGCAGAGCAGATGGCTCTAATTGTGAGTCACACTGTGACAACCGACAAGAGAAATTCTGCACTCTTGACACTTTAAAGATACCAAAAATACCAGAGAGCACATTCCATGGCTTCTTGAAGACTTCCATATCGAGGTGGAGGGGGGGGGGAGAGCTCCAACTCCTCCTGTTTCCATCACTGAACAGCCCATAAAATTTGCTGTTGATAAGCTTCCAAGCAGCCAAGCATTCTAATACTTAGATAAGTCACTAATGTTAATAAAACCACTGAAGAAATAAGAAGGAAGAGGTGCAAAGGGGATTCATGTGCAGGGCAGCACCAGTTGCTTTAGATACTGATCCTTTCAATTAGGGGTGGTTCTGGATAAGAAAGGGGAAAGTAACATCCTTGTTTATAAGCACTGTTAGATTTTGAAATATCTCTGGGGTTTTTGTTCCTTTTTTTTTTTTTTTTTTTTTTTCCCATCTGGAATGACTGCAAGCATTTCTTGGTGTATTTCAATTATTGTCCGGATACAGGGTTGCAGATTTATATTGTGCTTCTTTAGTGGAGTTACAAAAAGTCAAGACCAGAAACCATTCATAGCTGGTTGCCAATTTTTTATTTTGGGAAGAATGCCTGGCTTGGGTGGGTCTGCAGATGTCAACAGAGCTACCCCAGAAATATGTTTTATTTGCAGTATTTTCTTGCTTGATGCAACTGCTTTACTACCAGTAGTTTAGTACCAGATTGTCCCTTGAGCGTGGCCTGCTTGTTTTGTGTGCACCCTAATAACATCAATCAGCTCCTTTACTTGGAACTCTGTGACCACTGATATCTGGCTGAGGCATTATTGTTGTTTTTCTTCTGTTCCCATGCAAATATGTTCCCTGGATATTTGGGGAGGTGTGTGTGTGTGAATTTCATAGTGTTAGAAAGATTTTTGGGAGTGTCTCATTCTGACTGGATTCAGATATCTGATATTTTGGCATTCTCTACTGTTTTTCAGACTGTTGATATTTGTGAAAGCTGCTAACAATGGAGAAGTGCATCTGGTCGCTTGGGAAGGCACAGCACTGCACAACTGTTCCTCCTACAGCTGTCAGGCTGCAGACCAGGGGTGCAGTTTCAAAGCTGCTGGTGGATAAGTACTGGTGCAGTGAGGCGGTGGGTTTGCTCAGGGAGGTCACACACTGCACAACTTCTCAGCTCATTTCAGTATTTCTGAGTTGGAGGTATCCTTATCACTTTCTTTTATTGTTATTTTGTTTTATGTTACACCCGTTAAGTGTCTCTGTAGCTTGCAGTACCTGTGGTAGTCATGCTGTGTCTCCTTGCATTGTCTGGAAATCCCACCAAGTAGCCTTCCCCTCAGTTCTGCTGCATTACACTCCTGAGGTTACACCAATGGGTCCTTCTTTGGTCCAGTTCTCTCATGTCACCAGCGCAGCTTGAGATGGGAATAAATTAAATCCTTGGCCATTTCAGAACAAGACTTTGTAACTGCTGTGCCAGACTGACACTTGACCTATTTGCTACCAGATATTTTATTAAAGTTCTGCTGTTACTGCCATTTTTAAGATTAAGTTAACTCTGTGAAAAGCCCAGGATTTACACTAATTGGAATTAATCTACTGAAATACTTGTGTTGTCACAATTTAGAATTTTTAAGTTACATAACACCCATTTGCACTGGGTTGCGTTTTCTAAAATCATGAACCTTTTTTGTACCCAACTCACAAAGATCTATGCAGATACACACATACGAGTCTACTAAGACATGCAAAGCCCTGCCATTGTTTTGTGGCATCACCACTGCCAGTGAAACCTACTGCAATGCAAAACCAAGGACTAGGACTCAAGAAGCCCCCTACTTTCATGTTTGGTGTGAATTTCAAAGTTTGTCTCTTGTGGTGCTACGTTTTCCTGCTGGTAACAGTAGAGAAGAAGAGGAGTAAGCACCATGTGATCTTCTTTTCTTGAATCCTTGGCAGGGATTTTGAGGCCACAACTCTTCTCTCCTTTTAAAGGCTTTCCCTTGGAGAAGTTGTATGACACGGCGGAATGTCTTTCTTCTTTATATCTATGTTGGCTAAAGGAAGACAGAGGAGCTTGAAAAGGCTCGCCCTCCTCAAGGAACGCTATCTGATTTGTAAGCATTCCTAGAGGTTAAGGCTGGTGACTATCAAGAAAGCAAATACTTCACGCAAGGGTAAGTCCTCTAATTGTGTTTGTGTTGAATAGCTGCCAGATCCCCATGTCAGGATGTCTGCAGTCACGGCTCTGATCTCACCATTCCTTCCTCGGCTGTTGCACAATTGTGTTGCATGTTTGTGGTAGGGGAGAAAGTTGGAGAGCTGGGCTATGAAACCATCTCAGGGAAGGAAGCCATGTTTTATTTTGGTTGCTTGGTTTGGATAAAAGCCTGTAGGAGATTGAATAACATAAAAAAACCCATAATGTGGCCCATTCATGGAAAACAAACCTGGTCTTCTCTACAGATATGTGAAATATGAGGCTTCGATAGCCAGGTTGGAAAAGGAAATGTTTCTTTGCTGGTGTAGTAGAAATCCTAATGAACATATGTGATAAGACATTACTTGTTCTGCCTGTACTCTCACCTGTAGTTGCAAGGTCTGTTGGGCTTAGGCTTGTAGATGTAATGAGGGAACTTTTGGAAAAATGGTTGAAAATCTGCTTCTCTGAATGCTCCCTTCAAGGATCTGTTGTGACAGAGAAGTGAGACAGAACAATGACAAATAACAGGTTGTGAAAGAGGAAAGAAACCCAAAGGTACTGCAGGCAACAAGCTTAGCAGTGGGGAGAGAAGGAAAGAACATCATAATTCCTTCCAGCCACAGCAGAAGAGTTTTGGGGACTCTCAGAACAAGCAGGGATTGAAAGCCACTCGGGTTACACAAGTGCTCAGTCCTGAAAGAAGACAGCAGTTGCCTTAGCCACGGAAATATTGAGTAAAAGTAATATCCTGATCAGTCTCAGTACCATAAATCTTTCTTAGATGATAAAGTTGTGCATTACTCCAGCTTGGTTAGAACAAAGCAAATGTCACAGAGGTCTAATCTTAATATTGAAAAATAGTAAGAGGTTGGGTTAATCTTTGACCATCATGTCGTCTCACATAATAAAATCTGGGGAGCTGTTAGCGGTGCTCCAGGAGGATGTCAGTTCCACTTCCTAAACCAGGAAGGGGAGAATTATCCAGAGCAATAAAGAGCTTGTACAAATAATTCTAGGGAAATCAGAAGTTAATCAGAATACCAACTCATTCTAATCAGTGTGAATAGCTCCCTGCCAACTGCTCCATTACCTGAAACAGGGGTCAACCGATAAATATCAGCCAGTCCTCTCATTAAAAAAACACAACTAACAAACCCCCTTCATCTCCAAATCTCAAATTCCATCATTCCCGATAAGCAGTAACCAGTTCCTCATCTCTCATTTGCAGTTCATATCCTGAGCTACAGAGATTTGCTGTTAGAGATAAGGATATGAAAAAGCAAAGTGATATTAATACACATGTTGCAACCTGTGAGGCTCTCCGAGGCTGCCGTGCCTGGCGTTGGGAACAGAGGTGGTCAGTGAGTCTGCACAGGGACCTGGGATCTGGCCATGTGCTGTTTGTTTAACATTAGCCTGGATGTTCAAGGAAAACATCTGAATGGAGAAACAGATGATTGACCAAAGAGGGAGAAACAAAGGAAGAATGGGAGTGAGAAGGACCCACTGTGTGTCCAGGGGCTGCTTCTGGAGCTGGCAGGGAATGTCTGTCAGCTGAAGGGGGGGTAAGAAGGGGAGGGAGCTGTAACCCCAGGCTTATGAAGGATGTCCCCCAACTGGCATCAAACCACATGAATTACCTTTGGGTTCTCATCCCATGCTCACCACTGGGGTGTACTTGTCATAGTTGCAGCCAAGGCAGTATTTTCTGCCTTTCTCTTTTACTCTGGGTGAGATTTTGCTGTCCTAAAACCCAGGTAACACCAATCAATAGTGGCAGTCAGCAAAAGATGGTTCCTGAATCAGTGTTCTGGGGCTTGAGTCAAATGTTCCTCTTTGGCCATTTGTGTAGTGTTTTTCTAAACTTTTGTGAAGGCACAGAAATTGTTTGTGTTTGTTTTTTTTTTTTTTGCTTTTCTTGGTAACTGAGAGAAATAAGGGATGAGTCAGCTGCACCATAATGCAGAATTCTTCTCTACAGCAGGTTAGAGGCTTCACAGAAAAAATTGTTCTTTTCTGTTCTACCGACTTCGTTTCTTCATGTGTTTCAGATTTACAGATAAACCAGGCAAAACTAATCAAAAGCAAAGCAGAACACAACCAATACAAAATTCCCCAACATACTTTTAAAGGTCACTGATGTAACTATATTTAGTTTTAATATTTTTTTAATTTCAGTGTGTGGTGAATAAGCAGAGGTTATTTCCTCAAACAAACCAAAGTTTTCTTAGCTTGTTTTCTTGACTTCAGATTTAGCTGAAGTCAAATATTATGACCTATAATTATCTGAGAACAATATGTGTTTTTTTTACACTCAAATTGCTATTCACTGTCATTTTGCCTGTTAAGGGAAAAAAATAAAACCTGCTTCAGTGAGCCACAGGTAAATTAAATTTAATTCTGTGATTGAGGGCAGAGGTCTCGGAGACAAGCTGCCTGCAGCAGGTTATATATGCTTATATTTATGGGAAAGTTAGAAATAAGTTAGAAATAAGTCAAAATGATTTCAGTGAAATGTTTTTGCCGTTTTTGCCAAAGTGAAAAATAAAGGGAAACCTATAAAATGGATTCATTTAGATGAGTATTTGTGGAAAATAGATTTACTGTTTCACATTATGTTTCTCTGTGAGCTGTCATTCATTTGCTTTTCCAAGGACATTCTCTCCTTCCATTATTTGCTTTTAATTTCAAAGGGGGAAATAATGGGATGAGGGGTTTTGGGTTATTGTTTCATTTGAAATGCCTGGACAGTAAAGAAATAAAATATTCTATATATCCTTTGAAAGCCAGACACCTGGTATTGAAGGGGAAATAATTTCCCCCCACTCCTGATCCCCCTCTAAAAAAAAGAAGAGAAAGAAAGAGAGAACAGGTGCAGTTAATGGGCCAGACTAAAGTATCACAGGAGATTTCTGAAGCCACAGATGAATTTAGCTGCACCACTTCCGAGGAATATAAATAAGTGTTGTTTACTTTGGTTTTCTGAAGTTTGAAATTATCCTCTCCAATGTAGGCTTTTGGGGGAAGTCCACTTGAAATAATTGTAGACATTTTGAAATTAACATGTCACTGCCACCTCATATGAAAAGGGTAAATGCCACTCTTTCATACACAGATTTTCCACAGACTCCCTGAATACCAGAGAATAGTACCAAGCATTGCCAGTGAAAAGCAGGAACAGCCTTGCCTTACATCTCCACTTGTTATTTCACTAAGTTTTCCAAATTGTCTTTGAGTGGGGAAAAAGATCTGGGCACTTGGCCCAGGCAGGCAACATTATCTCTGTTTTTTTAACTCTGCTTTTAACAGAACCTTTCCTCCTACCTACACGTCCTGTTGCATTTGTTTATCTAAAATTCTTCTGTAAAATAACAAGTTTATAAAAATATAACACTGCCTTGATTCTATGAAATTAATGCATTATTAGGTAAAAAGTCTTTCAATCCCATATACCACTACTCCAACTAGATACCTCCACTGAGACACATATGTTGAATCTATTAAAAAGCAACTTTCAGGAAGCTTTGGAATTTCAAAAAAATTAGACAAGGCCGTGCAATTAAACCACCATCTGCCTTATTAATGGATAACTCTTGCTCATCTCCAGGCCTAAATCACACTTTGTGCTGATCAAAACACACACCAAATGAATATAGACACATTATATCTGTGATCTTATTCTAGAACCTTATTTTTTGGTAAGGTGCACCATTTTGTAAGGCCGCTGGAGAAAGAGTGAAAATTGTTTATTGAAGTGATTATGGCTTATCCTAATTTCCATAAGGAAGATTTTTTTTTTTCTCTCATGCATTCTAACCTTAGTAGACCATCATCTTCCTTTATATTCAGTATTTAAAAATTCTTTTGGCAAAGTGCCTGTGTAGTGAGAAATGCAAACTACCTTTATTGCACTGTTTTGTTCTTGTTTTTATTTTTCATTAGATACCTCTCATGTTTTTTTTCCTTGCAATGACAGACTACAGGTAAATTCAAAGGAAGAACCATATTATTTCTTTTGTTCCAATGACTCACTCCAGTAAGGACCAAATTCTGTTGTGTTAAGTTGTTGCTTCTAAGATAATATCATACACTTCGTTCCAGCATAATAAGAGTTTTTAATCTGAAGTCATAGGAAAACCAAATGATTGAAAACAACCCATAAGTGATTGAGTGAGCTACATGTAGAATCATCCTCAGGTCTGGATTCATCTGTCTGTCTTTTCTACAGATTGGGGGAATTTTCTTTCTTTTTTTTTTTTTTTTTTTTAAAGGCAGTTCTTAATGCTTGAACAAATCCCTTTTTCTTCCCTTCGGTAATGTGGTTAACTGTCTGGAATGTGAGCCACTGGAAATTCTTCCCCACAGAAGAATCTCCATTAAGCTTTCAAACAGAGTTACTTCATCCCCACAGCTGCATGGATAGAAGGCTTTCTAGTGCCTAAATACTTACTGTATATGTCATCCTTAAATTTAATTATTTTTTTTTTCCCCAGCCAGAGCTTTAGGAGCAGGTGCTAGCCTTTTGCTTCCTTTCTGCTTCCTCTGTGGGGAACGGGCTGGAAAGAGCCAACTAATTAGAAAATTCTACAGGGAAATTAATTCTGCAAACAGCTGAGGAATGGCATTTCAGTATAATGCTCACTTTGTCTGTCAGCAGAGCACTGGTTGGCTTCACAAGTGGCAGCTCTCCCAGATGTTACACATGTTGTGATGAGACCAGAACTGCATCATATATTGCCCGTTTACTAAGAGACGTGGTGCTCTGGAGGAGTAAATACACTAAAACTAACCTCTGAGACATGCTGTGTTGTTGTCACAAGGCAGCTGCGTGTTTTTTTTTTACGTGGCCTTGAAGTGTAGCAATGAACCAAATCGCTTTTGGTGAGCTTAGTTCCGAACGTTGCCTTCGCTTTCATGTAGGGGCTGAGGTGTGGGGGAGGAGGGTGAGAGGAGACACGCTGAACTACTCGGTGTGAAGGGCTGTGCATTGTACACTTGGAAAAATGTGTGCAGATCTCTTAACGTGTCTGAGCAAAGCCCTCATTTAACCAGTTGGCTGGTCACGTGCATGTGAGAATAGTGAGGTCTGCATCCACAGGCTTCCCTGTTCGGAGGCACTGGCAATTGGAAAATGCAGGGACGGGCTCGGAAGGAGCCTCTTGTGAGATGTTTGTGGAAACAGCACTTAGTGAATACGATGACAGACTGCTCATTTCTCAGGGATCTCACCAGTACCAGTTTTGCCATCTTAGTACTTTTTACTTGTGGACTACAGCCTGTTCAGCCACTTACATTACTTTTAGTGATGTGCCAGGTTCTCGGCTCACTTCTTACGACAGACCTTTGTGACTGTCAAGCGAAGAACAGCACAAAACCCTCAGTCCTACTCCCAGCCACATTGCTTAGCTGTTCTTCCACACCCCCCCAATTTTCCTTGAGCTATTCATAACATGAGGTAACCCTCAGCTGCAGGTTTCTCCTACATGTTGCTCCCAGATTGGTTTGGCATCCCTTGCTTCTGTCCTGCCAGGAGATGGCCCTGGGCTTCATTTTAGTGTTCAGATATGCACAAGCAATCCTCAGACTCCAGATGTCTGAGAATTGGCCCTGGGTTTAACATAGGAAGAGAGACTTGCAAGTACTCATTGAGTAATATAGAGCTGCTTTTCTTATCTTTTTGGTCCTAACATGATGTTGGAGTTTGCAGTGCTCTGAATACCTCTTTGTGTGGCAGCTGGTTCATTTTTCAGATGTCTCACTCTCCCTCAGTGGGTCTTGTATTCTTGAGCTCTCTTTTGTGCTCTCTATCTCTGTCATTAATATCTGAATGCTTCTTCTTCCTGTGTCTACTCAGAAATCATTTGTCATACCTAAGAATATATAAAAAAGAACATTCATGCAAGTCCCATGGAGATACGTAGTTTTTCTGTAGCTGAAGGTTTTTCGATGCATTTTCCTTTTTCTCATATTTGCTTGACTGTAACTGGACTCAGTTTTTTTTTCTTTTTTCCCCCCCTCTTTCCATTGCCCTGTACTTCATAAATGCAATAATATTCTATATTCTGTTTCACTCAAAAATCTCATTGCTCCTTATTTTTTTAATCTGTTCTCTCCAGCATAATTATATTGCTTAATGTATTCCACAGTGTTGGGTTCAAGGACTGTTTTTGATAGTGAACTATCCTATTACCAGTGCACTGTTAACAAGCAGATGTTGTTTAAGAATTAGTTGGTTATGAGCTTTATTTAAATTAAAGAATTGACATTTTTGCTATGCTCATATTGACGTGTGATCATCTTCCAGCATTAAACATTAACTAAAGGGCTTTGATTTTTAAAAAGTCATTTTCAGAGATGAAGACGATGCTTTCAGAAGAAAATAATTGCATTCCATTCTTTGCCTTTAATAAAAATCAAGCCAGGTTCTATACTTTCTAAATTTACCATACCTGATAGTAATTACAGTTTTCCTAATGAGATATAATTGGTTAAGAAACCACTGAAATGAAATCCCAGCTAAATATTAACACCTTCCCCTTATCTAACTCATAATTTAAAAAAATTCTGTGCATGTTTTAATTAATTTCTATAGTTGCATGCATTAACAAATTGGAAGGACTAAAAAGCATCTCTCTCCAAAAGAGAGGTGGATGGACTCTTGAATGTAAGCAACTTGATTCTAAAGTCTCTTTGAGTTAGAGAGGTCCTATTGCCGCATATAGAAGATTTATTGGGCAGTCACATACTCTGAATTAATTGACTTTTTAATTTTCGTGTCCTAGATGCATCACTGCTTGGCAGTTTTCCAAAGTGCATTGTGATATAACCGATGCATTTATTATGGAAGTTTGTCAAGTGATCCATGCTTAACATGAAGACCTCTTTGCATTTAAAACAAGGACAAAATTGAATTATTAACTATCATTATCACATATTCTTCCCAGAATTACATTTTTTGTTATGGAGTACTTAATAATTGCAAGAATACTGTCGGCTGAAATTTTTAAAGTGATTGTCAAATAGGAAAGAAAATGGAAAATGGGAAATAAAATGTGCTATTTATTGTGGGTGAATGTCTAGCTTTGTATACTACCTAGGTAAAAGTTCTTAGTGATTTAATTTTCTGTATATTGTCATCCAGATGTTCAAAACACTGACCCAACCTGTATGGAAATTTCATTTTTTCAACCTAAGATAACGAATCATTAAAAAAAATAAATCATAAAATATCTCCACATTAAATCCATGGATATTCACTAGGATGATTTGCACTAAATGAATTTTTTACATGGGCTAAATTTCTTTTCCCTAGTTCTACAAGAGTCAAGAGTGTATCCAAACTTGTTTAGGAGCCCAAAAGGGTAAGTGAAGGAGAAAGACACATCTGTGTGTGGAAGTTGTTGAATAATTGCGCTGTTTGTTTAATGATATAACTGTTGAATCCCATGAGTGCTCCTGGAGAGAACAACAGTTAGAGCAGCGTGGACAAGGATGTGTTCATGTGATGTGATGTGTGAAGATCCTTGGTTTTGGGGCATGGGTGTGTGTGTGGATGTAAGGAGGTCAGGGCAGTTAGGTGACTTGGGAACTGAATGTAAAAAAAACCTTAAAATTAATTAGAATGTTTCATTATGTTCTAAACACAACACGTTTCCTTTGGGGTAAAGTGAAATGCTTTTTTTTGCCTTTGTATGTTCAAAAGGACTGAATTTCTGTTTTAGTTTCAAGAGATTTTGCCTTTTAAAAATTGAAATTCTATTTCAAAATGGTAATGCTGGTTTAAGAAATCAAAACTTTTATTTATTTGCCTATTTCCACTTCAAAGCAAAGTAGTTCACTTACCCATTCTGGGAACAAAGCTACTCACTCTGATCAAAGCTGATCAAAGCTGATCAGAGTTTGCAAAGGGTTTTAGTATGTCCAGGATTTCATTTCCTAATTAGTTTTGTATTCATCAAGAAATTTCATTCATCTCTAGCTATAATGTTTCTGTTCACAAGATTTTTTTTTATATGTGTTTACCACACATGTTGCAAAAGTTAATAAATAAAACCAAATTAGTTTATGACTTGTTTTGCTTGGACGAGTTTATGAATAGCAATAGTGTACACGTTTTTTAATTAAATTCTTTCTTTCTTCCAAAACAAATTGAGAATTTTGTTCAGAAAATATGCTCACACCTTGTGTTGTTATGGATATTTTTGAGATAAACTTGCATCTGGGGTAGATATTTAGAAGAATGGTTTCCAAAGTCTGGAATGGAAACTTTTAAACTTTTATGCTGTCCTTAAGTTTTAATATATGCCTGGCTTGATATTGCATTGCAATATTTACATAAATTCTATATTTTGCATAACAGATGTGCCTCAGCAAAATGTCAGCCTTTCCTTAATACATTTTTGCAGCAGCTGCAGATAACATCCCTTGTTGAATTTCTAGATTGTTCACTAAGGTCAACATTCATAAAGCATTTTGTCTGCTACACTTCAAGCATTTCCCTCTATCTTCTCTAAAAATGTGTGTGTTATTCTTTTCTCTGAAATCCCATCAATTTGTTAGTTGGAGGCATGGCCTGGAAAGGAAGGAAGGATAAGGAGAGAGTGGGAGTGAATCAATATTTTATTGTAGTGACACTCTGGTGTTATTCCAGGCAGCCGGTTTTACTTATAACCTGCTGACTGCAGTGCTGTCCATCGCAGTTGCTCAGAAATGAAAGGCTGTATCTTTGCTGCTCATTCGTGTGCTGTACCACAGATGAGAAAACGAGTAGATATTTATGCCAGCCTTATTCTCTGACTAAAGAATTTGACAGTTTAAAGCTGTGCCACCTTCCCAGAAGGCCAGGAATTTGATAAATGGACCTGTGTCCATTGTACTTATCGACAATACCCAGAAATACGAGAACCTAATTGAGCTAAGGATTAATCTTAGGATGTTATTTAAATACCTGTATTTTGTGGTCAGAAAACCACTCTGTTGAACTCATTTGAGGGCCTGCTATTGCCATAAGAGGAGTGTGTTGGGGTGGCTAAGGGGGACCAGGTCATCTCCCTCAAGGCTGAAAGAAAAGAAGTCATGGCATGTGAGTAAAAAACCAGAGATTTCCAGAAAGGACTACGATTTTTTTGCCACCAGTCAATAATTTTTTTACTGTTGACACCCATAAAGTTAGGCCAGTACTGATTGCTTCTGAAGTCCTACCCTTATTACCGGCCTTCTTAAGAGTCAACCTGTTTGCTTTCTTTCCAAATGTTAGTAAAATCCCTGAAATCTCTGCCTCTCAACCCCACTGAAAACAAAAGAATGAAAGATTTTTTTTTTTTTTTTTGAAAAACCTTCTAGAAAAAAAACTGGGTGGAAATCAGATGAACGTGATTTTTGACACATTTGGCAAATGGTGGTGTTTTTAAGAAGTCTGCTCACAAAACCTCTTGTGTAAGCATCCACTTTCTCAGTTTGAGTAAGAGGATTTCTTGCCAGAAAGCGGAAAAAGAAAGATCACCAGTTGGTGATTCATCCTTTCCACTCATATTTTCTTTGCCTATGACTCCCAAAGTGTTTGGTGGAAATGGCAATGTTGTTGTATTTTTACAACTAAAGCACAGGAGATTAAAGTGAAGATATGAAAACAGGAATGCTTGAAAAGTTACATTCCTGGAAAAGAGAGGCACAGATGAGCTGTCAGAGAAAGCTGATGCTCAGAAGTACACCAAGAACCTTCAGAGGCTTGGCATTTATGGAAAAAAAATACTTATTTAGTAGCCTAAGTTATACTCTAAGCAGCAGCCCTAAACTTCTACAACGTTCTAGGAAAAGAGTAGGAAAAAGGATGTAAAATACTCGTAATTATCTATACTAAAAGCTAGACTGCATATCATATCCCTCATCTTTAATGCTGGGAAAAAAACCCTGTATGGTCTGAATTATTATTATTAAAAAAAAAAATCAAGCATAATCTGGAAGAAATTTTTATATGCTGGGTTGTTTTTTAGCTGGGTTGTTTCTGAAGGGTTAAAAAAAGCTACGAGGCTCACACTTTGCTTGACACACTCAATGTTTCAATGACTGACTAAATACTTGTCATTCTGTTCCATTTATAAGATTATGCCATGTACAGTCATGTGGGGTTTGTCCAGAAGTTGACATGTCCTTTCTTTGCTAAAAACTTGGGTTTGGAATGGAATGGAGTCAAGCACAGGAAGGAAATGATTATGGAAACGGTAAGAATTTGAGACCTCAGCTATCTTCAGACGCAACAAAACATTTCCTCCTGTTATCAGAAGGTATGTAATTACTGATCAGACAGAAAAATGCCAAGAAATATTTCAAGAAGGTATTTGGCTTCCAAAAGCTAATTCTGCCATCCGAGTCAGACATAAGCAGAGCATCACATTGTGATATTTTTTCTTATATGCAGAGAAGTAAAAGGGGTAAATATTTGGAGTCCAGGCTTTTACTGCCTGTCTCAAGGGACTCTACTGAGTGTCTTTACACCCTCAAAAGATCCTTTGTTAGAAGAAAGATAAACTCCAAAGAACACTGGTAAGCTAATTTTTTTTATTTAAGTGGGTAAGGTTGTGATTGATACACCTGATTACATTATCAGAGCCTAGGAATTTTAAGATAAACTCAGGTTCCAGAAAAATTCGAGCTATTCACAAGTCAAAATAATTTTCAAATACATCATGTGAAAGACAAATAGAACTACAGATGTGATGCTGATATAAAGAATTTTCCAAGTTAGTTGGAGAAATTTAAGTGGCATTGATTGCTTCTGTTTAACCTTCAAACAATAACAATGTTGTTTGCAGCTGGAAATGATGAAGTCACGCGTAAAAACATTTGCATATCTAAAACATAGTCATAGACTTTAAACCATTTCAAATGCAACCATTTTCAAATAAAATTTTTATTTTTGTCCTATATACTAACAGAATATTTTTATTCTGTTAAAATGATGTATTTTAGACAAGAATATCAAAATAACAGTATTCTTTTGCTAGTGTGACAGACCAAACATAAATAAAATTATAGAATGTTCACTGCACAAAAAGAAGAAAATGTGTTGGGCATGGATAATAGCTATTCAGAAAATGTTAGCATGGGGAAAGGCTAAGAAATGTTAAGCTTTATGGCTATTCTTAACTGAATTTTCAGTGGAAACCACCCCTTTTCTGAATAGAGCTGGTTTTTATTTGTACCTGCACCCTCATGTCTTAAAATGACCTTAAAGAATGTTAAGTGTGAGCCAATTCTAATTAACTGTTATTTAATCAGTTAATATTTGAGGGGATGGAAGAAGTACAAGGCTAAATTTGCAGAGAGCACAATGCTGGCTAGCACAACACCTAACTTTAAGGCATCCTGCCAGCTAGCAGGAGTTCTTGCTCCAAGATTAGGCACATCTCTGCCTTAATGAATGGAGGGGAAGAGCTAAGTCAGCTCAGAGCGATGTCACTGGAGAGCAGCGGGCTGAACTCTTCCAGAGAAAAGCAGCAAGATGTCAGCTGTATCCCAGAGTAAGGCATTTGACTCTACTTGGGATTCTCCACTGTAAATCTGCTCTTTGAATTAAACATCTCCAAACTGGTAAAAAGGAAATCCCAGCCCAATATTTAAAGCATTCACCTGTGGACCTGCTTTCAAAAACCATTCTGCTTTAGCTTGAAAACATGTTTATCTGTCTTCCAGGTTCTTTTTACTGAATTTTAAAGCTTAGTATATATTGCATATTTTGAGGGATGGGGAGGAGAGTGTGATTGATCAATTAATTTGATATGTAGAAATTCCTTGGCAGAGGAAAGAATTGCTCCAGGTGCAACAAATACTTATGCAGAAAAGTGCTTCAGCAGGAGAGGCTGGTTCCTGATAGTCATAAACTGCCAGGATTACTGTGCCAATCAAGTAAACCAGTGCAATCAGTATTCAAACACAGTCATATAAATATGGGAACAGAATATCCAGCCAGAAACCTATAAGTATAATATTTCTTTATGTATACCACAAAGTAAACTGTCTCAGTATATAGAACAAAATAACAGTAAGTACTTCTGCCTTTTCAGAGCTGTTTTTGTAAGTTCTGAAAAATCACGGACGATGCCATTGTATGAGGCTTTACTAAGATGAATGAAAGGAAAAAGGTAAACTTAGCAAAATGCTTTACTCTGCATACTTAAGGGAAGCGCAGAGAAAGCCACATGCGCAAAATGGCAGAGATTGTTTTGTCTGTCCCTGCAGTGAGTTGAACTGTAATCACCCAGCAGAGTGAGGAATTGCTGCTCAACCACGCACATATCACACGGAGAGGTAGCACTGTCCTGTTATTTCATGACAGAATAAATAGTTTAATGTTTCTGTGAGCATGTGGCTGGAGGCGCACCCTGTTTACGACAGGCTACGGATGTCTGTGGAACGTTGCCCTGGAAGAATCTGCAATATTTCCAGCAGGAAGACCAAATGCTAAGCAGATGTATTTTCTTCCAGACCCAAAATGTTAGGCTCTTCAGTTTTAGGTTCAAGCTGGCAGAAAACCTTCACTTCATTCAGTTTAACATTTTTAAGACAATGATCACAAAACAATGACTTTTCAGCCCTATTGACAAAGCCTGGAAGTCACTGAGTAGGTCATGCAGATCTGTGTTTCCCTGAGGGTACAGAGATTGCTCATTAAATCTTCTTGGTCTTCTCACTCATGCATTGAACTTAAAAAAAATCAAGACAAAAGAAGAAACCCAACCCCTATAAAAGCAAGTAGCACTCCTGCCCAGTGGATGCTTAAAAGAGTTATTCCAACCTGATCTTTCTACCACTTACCTTCTATGGGAAGAAATATTCATGGAGGAAACAAACTGAAAAAGATCACAAAGATCCTGCCTCACAGGTTTCCTGGTGTTATTCTATAGGGTAGAGGCAGAAGTTCTTTCCTCAAATTCCTGTCCCTATGTAAACAGGGGGGGAAATACAACATTTTGTTTTGCTCATTTGTCGTTATCTTCAGAACTATTCTATGAAGAGGCAATTTATTAATCATGGCTGTTGTGTTCAATAACAAAAATGTTCCTTTGGGATCATATTTGTAGTATGTGCTGAAATGTATTGTTTGCTAAGTGGCCTTATCTATAATTCAGGGAGTCTTTGTGTGCTTTGGAAGACCATTTGGCAAACTCTGTGAAAGGAAGTAATTTAGTTATTTGGCTGCATTAAAGATGAAATCAATTTAAGATGAATTAGGACTTCATTTGCCGAAGTTCTTGGCTTTGGAAAAAGTAATTAGCCAGCACTGCAAGAGCCTTGGTGAACTTGCAATCAGATGCGCAGTTCAAGAAGATGTTGCTCCCAGCTTCTCATTCCTACCTCTCAATTGGTTGTAACTTTCTCAAAGGTTTAGATGTGCTGTGTACCCTGGTGAATGCTTCTAGCCTGTTTCAGTGGCAAAATAGATTAATATAAACCACTGTCTTAGATTATTCAGGGTGCAGACTTCATTTTAGTCTGAGTCCCTGTCTCCTCCTCTTGATCCTCCACAGCTATAAAAATTTTGAGGGGATGTTGCAACCCAAGCACCCACATGAAGGCAAAGCTCCATCTGAGACTGCCTTCAGTTCCAGAAGGTTCAGGAGTCTGGTTATTGAGAATACATTGGTAAGGGAAGATACAGTTCACAGTACAGACTCACAAATTTATTCTGAGTCATTTGCAACATAGTGATAAATTTGTGCAGTTTTGTTTTCAGCTGAACAGGACACTGGATGTGCTAAACTGTTTATTATATGTAACATGATACTCCATGATAAAAATGATGCATTAGTGAGCTGAGTGACAAAAATAGTGTCTAAAAAAGATCCTTAAGGAGAGGCCAAGATCATTTGCAGTTATTTTAATGATATCCAAATGCTGTTCCAACAGAAGATGTTAATAATTACAGTGAGCAATAAAGGTCTAGAAAGAGTTAAACTTACTGGAAGGCTTTATTCTGCTGCAGTGCTCTGTTTGACATAATTCCATAACCTCTTCCCTTCAATAAATGTCAACTACTTTGTTTTATTTTTTTAATTTCTTCAGTGTCTTAGCTGTGAAGAGAGACAGAGCATGGAAATTGTCAGGGATATATCACGTTTTGCATTCACATGCTCATGGTTTTTGTTAGGGTGACTGAAAGGTCAGAGAAGATGCTGCAGGAAGACTTTCAAGTAACAGTAAATAAGGAAGTTATTTCCAACTCAGTGTTTTGAAAAGCTTTAATCAAAAGGCCTCACTATGTTCAACTCTGGTAGAGGAATAATTTCCATAGTAAACATTTTATTTTTGATGGTACCTTTTCTGAAAACCACCAATGGGGAAGGGACAGGGTTTGATGACACCATAGATTTAAAAAATGCTATAAACTTATCTAAAAGCAGAAGATGATGCCAATTTTTGAAGACTGAAAATCACTCAAGAACTGCAGAGGCTGGATGGAAAACCTCCATTGCTTGTTATGAAAAGGTCTGTGACACAGCATGGGACATGAGGGAACAGCCTCAAAGGCTTCTGAAGTTCTTTCCTCTCAAATGTCCTTTAGAAGGTAGAATAACACGTAGAAACAAGACCTGTGTGGTAACTCCACGTCATCTGCAGGGACCTCTCTTCCCAAAACCGGCTGGCTTTCAGTGCTCCTCTCTGTAGCTGGTTTCAGAGTCTGGGACTGCTCTTCTATTTATCTAGCACTAGACACACATTTGTGGGCACAGGACTTGTAAATATTATAAAATGATCAAACCATAATGACCTTCTCCATCTCCTACCAAGAAATAAGCCACACTAATAAACTTAATCTTCAACCCATCTTTAACAGTATTTCCAAAGGCTGTTTTAGGAAATATAAACAAATTAAAGAATAGCCCGAAACCTAATCTGCTCAGCAATCACAGATTTCTCAGTTGTGTGTTGAAGACATAGCAACCTAAATTACCCTTGAAATGACTCTATTTCAAGCACTACTCTTTTCCGAGCTATATTTTTAGACAACTTCATACTAGTACTACAAGAGCTTATTCCAGACGAGGACTTAGCCTGGGTTTACGTTAACATGTAATTTGTAAAAGTTTGTAATAAACATCCTTCACTGAGACTGGCATAAGTTATGGGAAGGAAAACACTGCTACTAACTTTGGCTACTTGCTTTGATTCAGACCTCATTGTGTTATGTTTGTTATGTGAGCTTCAAAACTGCAGAGAAGTGATGGATCGTTGTGTCACCGAGACCAGAGTTTCCAAAGCAGCCTCATCTTTTTAGAAACCCTCCTTTGATTGAGGATTTTGACTTCCAATATAAATATTCACCAGAGGCCTGATGCTTAAATGGGGAAGCAGACTAACAGGCTTTCATTCAGATAGGAAGAAATATGCAATGCATAATTCAAGACCTTAGGCCTGAACTGGCATCCTGGAATACACTCACTGAAGCTGATGAAATTTTAGGGTGTACAGAAAGTGCCAGCTGAAGTCTGACAAATAAACACTTAGTGAATATTTATATAGATATGGTAAACAGAAAAGGAAAATACCAGTGTGCGTGCTGGTGGTCAGTCCAAAATGACTACTCTTCTCAGGCCAGTTTTTATATCCTTTAGAATAATAGGTCCATCATTATTTTTCCAATGCTTTACAACTTGTGGTAAGAGATAGTTTCCCCTCTGTTAGTCACACAAACTAAGAGCAGCTCTGTAATCTCAGTTTAGCTGCATTTGGAAACTAGTCTTGTTTGTAAATGAGGAAAGGAAACCAGGCAGGAACTTATTTACCAAGTTTCTCTGTAGAAGCACTCAGTTTTTCCATGATCACTCTTTTCTCCACGCTGACCAGCTTCTCTGCACTGGAGAAAGTTTTTGACTTCTTCAAAATACCAGTTTACCGCTGATACAAATCAGGATGCATCGATGCCTTTGAAAGTGTGATTTAGAAACTACTGTGATGTTTCACTCAGTGTGTGTTCTATTATTTAAAACATGTAGTTGTTTTGGTCAAAATTGCTCAGGACATTGTTTGAGACACTGAGCAAGCTCAAAATGGGAAAATCCATTGCTCCAAAGAGCCAACATTTTAAATAATTTAAAGCTATGTTTCCTGTTATTCCAAAATGAAGCTTATCTATTATTTAACTCTCCAGGAAGCTACTGTTCAAAGCCATTGGATTATCTTGAATTAGGTGGAAAAAATGTTGGTGGTATAAATTAAATAAATATTTCATTATAATCAATGGTGGCATTTTAATAATTAGTGGGAAGTCTTGTGTTTAGAGATTTTTCATAACACGGCATGTAAGTAGTGAAAACAAAAGGTTGATTATTCAACACATAAAAGCCAATTTTAGAAGAATTAGTGAATGGAGAGTGCCAGATCCAGAGGAAAGTGAGTATTTTTTAAAAGCTGTGTGCTCATGTAATTAAATTGAGTGGATTAAATATGAGAATTCACAAAAATTCAGATGAGTTTGATTCCGTTCTCACTGACACTGGAGAAATAATGACATTTCTGTTTCCCTGCATGTACACGCTTTTTGGAAAACCATTTATTAATGTTGGAATTAACAGCCTCACAACCACGCATTCAAACTACAACATGACTTAAAATGATCAATTCTGCACAAAAAGTGTTTATGGGGACAAACCCAACAGCAGAAATTATTCCAAATTCTTGGAAAATTAGGAGTATTACCTTGTTAGCTTTTATTTCAGAAGCATGACCAAACCAATAGAACAGAAGAGCATCAGGATGTCAGGAAAAAGAGTGGGAAGAAGAGGGAATGACTGACCTTTTCATTATTACAGAGCTTGACATACCTGGAATTAGTTCTACCTTCTCTAAGTCATAATCTCTGAAGACTATATTCTCAAAGAAACAAATTATTTTAAAAGCCTTTAAGAACATCACCAAGGACTGTGTGTGTCTAGATATGCCAACCAAACTGCTATTTCTCTGAGGTGTTTCAGCATCCTTGATGGGTAAATCATCTCCACCATGTTTTTTTTCAATCAAATAAGCTTTCTTCTGCTATCCTGCAAAGTTCTGCCTGTAAGTCTCCTGAAGGCCACAGGTCTCAAAGCAGTAACTCAGTTAAGTGCACGAATTCCACTCTGACCCCCATGTTTCTTATACTGGTGTTGACAATCTCTTTGGGGAACTACAGTGAGAAGACTGGATGGCTCCAAATTTTATTGATGGGCTGCTGAAGGTCTGGCTACAGTTTTTGTAGAGTCATAAGGGAACTGGCTGTGCACTGTCTATTAATAATCTTGTGACTGAATCCCTCAGCTAACACTGAAGGGTTCAGCCTTCCATTAAGCCAGTTTGGTCAAAGGCAGGCTGGTGGCAACTGAAAACTATGACCAGCTGAGTGCTGCGTCCAGTGGCAGTTTGTGAAAATTGCTTTAGTGACCTCAGTCCAAATTTTACTGACAAAACATCAGTATCTCCAAAAAATTCCTCAAAAGTAACTGCTAGCCAAAGATTGAGGGACAACCAAGGGTTTAAAGACAAGAAGAGTGAATTTGGCTTTTCCCAAGTATTCTCTGTAAGCCAGCAGTGAAGTGCAAAGGGGCACATTGATGTTAGCACCACCCAGGCTGCCAGTAAAGAACTTCTGTCCTCAGAAATACTGAATCGAGTTCATATGAATTTCCCACTCTCCCAAAACCACTTTCCCACCAAGCAGAAGAGCTCACAAAACTGAAGAGTATTCCCTCCTTCTCACATCTCTGCAGTCTGGAAGAACTGTGCCTGTCAGAACGTTCCCAGGAGGTTTCCTTTACCATTGTGTCTCATCTCTGCAAGCAGCTGCTTCCTTTTTGCGTAAGAGTTCTTGGAGACTTGCTTTGCTTATCAAAGCTAAACCACTGAAAAGCTGGTAAATAACTAAGTTCTACTGGGAAGATGAAATCCCACTGCAGATGGAGAGGTTTGCTTAACCTATAAAATAATTCTGGAATAACTATTGTTTTGGCAAAATTCTGAAATGTAATAAAGTTTGATTGTTCTTGGCTTCTCCTAATTTGCTTACTTTAGGGTTATAGCTGATCCTCACCATGCAGATGTTAGTCCCATTACTGTTAATAGGAGTTAAATACACACAGATATATAAGAGGGACTTGACCACTTACTCTCAGTGTTCCAAGGTCAGCTGAAGTCTGGACCTTTTACTTTCTCTGTGCTCCACTAACTGTGAACAAAGCTTATGCAAGACTTCCTTGGGGAACAAGGGGTCTGAGGTTTTCGCAGTCCACAAGGCTAAAATTCAAATATGAAGCACAGCTGTTTGGATAGGACTCTTGGAACTCTTTGTTTTGAACTATAGTGACCTGCTCAGACTTCCCAACACGTGAAACTCTGAAATTCCTGCACAGCTAATGACTGGGATGTGAAAATTGCCTGGCAGGCAGACCTGGGTAAAGTGACCCATTTAGAGTGCTCTGGGACTTGCAGGTGGAAGGGCTGTTCTTTCTCTTCCTTTCCTCTCTCCCTCACGTTTCTAGACACATAAATTCCATACATATCTCTGCATATGTGTGAATTTGAATCTATGTTCACCCTCCAAACTGCTGACCATAAAAACTACAAAACAAACTATGGTTTTGTTGCAGATGGTGAGTCTTCTGAAAAGTACAGGTATTTTTATGTGTCCCTGGCAAGAGGTAAAATAAAAAGAGAAACAGTATGGGATAAACTAGTCACTCACTTTAGGTAGTGATATATGTCCACCTTCAAATTCTTCCTATATCCCCCTGCTAGTGAAGGTATTTTGAAGTGTATAATGCATATAAAAGTGCCAGTTCAACCTTCCCTTTGATTTAGCTGCAATTCCACAAATATTTAGAATATCAACAATGGGTAATCTTGCAGAATTAAGACATGATATGCTGGACAATAGTTAAATCTTTAATAAATAGTTAAATGAACTGGCAGCAGCCATTGTGGCTCAGATGAGGTGATGACCTCAGAGAAGGATGCTTGGCTGCTTGGGCTTTTTCTTGAAGTCAGTGATAGATCTTCTAATATCCCCTTAGATTTAGAATCCAGCTCCATTATCTTCTTTCTAAAAATTACATATATTAGTGCCTGATTGTAGTAAGATAAAGAATATCTCGATCTATTTTAAGTGTCTGACCTTTCACATTTATTTTGCTGCTGCAAAGCATGTGAAATACTATGGAAGGAATTTGGACACTCCCCTCCCCCCCCTCCCCATTCTTTATGTAGTGATATAAAGAATATTTTTGTGCATCCAAAATAATAGAAATCCCAGCATTCACACTTACTATCAAATACAGCAAGCAAAGACTAAGTAAATCCTGGCAATTTTTAATACAGAAATAATTTCGACTGCATCTTTGGCTTGGTATGACATGGAAACTGGCGATTGTTTATGCTTTGCTACTTTTCTTGGTCTACATTAAAATCCCACATGAGAAACAAATTTTTCTCTAGGAACAAACTGTTACTTTTTTTGGGACTGAGATCTAATTAGCTGGGTCGTACGTCTGTTTCTTCTCAGTTGGGAAAACGCAAATGCATATAAAATCCAGATGGATAGCACATGATGCTGGAACCAGCCCTGGCCAATCAGCCATGTCACTCTGATTAGAGGAAACCTATAGGCATTTAAGTAAAAATCCAAACCCAACAAGATAGAGCAGCAAACTGGCTTCACTATGGGGTTTCATCACAGCTCTGGCCTCCCCACACCTTATTGAAAGGTATTTACACCTGGATTTAATGTAGGATTTGGGATTTAGACCCTGAATACCAATGGAGGAAGCCGTGTGGGAAGCGGGACGAGGAGGAAATTCATCATCAGAATACATCAGGGCCACAAGGACCACAGCTTTAGGGCAACGAGCTCTCTGAAGGAACTTGAAATCCACCCTGGGATGATCCATAATATCACAGATCAGTTCTTTTTGTATGGATTGGGGTTGTGGCAGAACAGCCTTTCAGAGAGCAACTGAGCACATGTGGCGATTAATCACAGCCTCGCCGTGCTCAAAAGCTCCTGGGGTTTCACCAGATGGAGAGTGAGATTTTCAGAGAAGAAGTCTGAAGGAGAGGCAGGCAGGCCTTGTGGAGGGATGGAGCAGCATCTGGAATCCCTATGGATAACTACAGGAATGTTTATTATTCTTTGTTTATTATTTTGAGTGTGTGCTCTCTCCCTCTTCCTCTCTTTGTCTCCCTTTGTTATTTGTGTAATAAAGTTCCTCTAGGCACATAAAGTAAGTCATCTGGAATTGTGCAACTCCTTCTGCCAGGAAGCTGGAAAAGCCCCTCTCCTGTGCAGAGAGAAAAATAAGGACTTGTTGCAACCTTTGAGAAATTACAGAAATAAAGCATTTATGTTTGGGTTACACTTAATAGCAAAGAGCTGTGGCAAATAATTGTGCTTCTCACTGTTAAAAAAATTCTTCTTTTATCCTGTCCAAGGTGTTATGTTTATTTAAAACTCTAAAATTAATGTGTATATTTTAAAATAAAAAAAAAGCATGCAAAGCTCATTAGAAGGGCTCAGTGTCAAAGTCACTTTTCCTGCCAGTGGGTGCAGAGAAGGAAAAGGAAATGAGTAAGGAGAAAGGAGCATCTTTGCAGCCACATGGCTAGTGAAATTTTTTGTTTATTCTTTGGGGGAAAAGCAGAGTAGCTGCAGAGCTGCTGGTTGGAGAGGTGCCGGGACTGTTTTTATTGGCAGGCGAGGCTGAGTGGCTGAAAGGTGGCCATTAACACCCTGACACGAAGTGCTGACAGGGCGATTATAAGATTAACACCCTATGTTATATTAACAGTGTCAAAACCTCCCCTTACCTGTCAGTGAGAAATAATGGCATGAAGGAAAACATTATAGACATACAGAGATTTTAACATGAAAATAACACATAGCTGCTTTTTTCAAACCGATCTAAATATCTGGATGACCTACTAAAACCTAGACTAAAAAGAAAGACTATATTTTAAATTAATTTTAAATTATAGTTTCACAAATGTGCTTGGCTACTTGCCTTGCCATTCTTATTCTGCAGTTGTCCCCCTTCCACTTTAAGTGCATGTATTTCTACATATATTTTAATTATATTTCATATTGTATGTGATGATGATATATTCTGTATGCCATAAAATCTGTAAGATCTGCACATAGGATGCATAATACATATTATATATACATATATATATATATATATAATTCAGTTTCTAAACAAGATCAAATCAGAGTCAAGGCATCCAAAATGGCAGAAAATGTTCATGTGTTGCATAAGAAAAGTTCAGTAGTTTTAAGTCATATTTTGGGGATTTTCAGAGTTGCAATTTCATTGTATCATGGGACTGAAAGGTTAATGAAACCCCTTAACAAAGTGGATGTAGTTCACTTAAGACTTGTTAAAAATTACTAAAACGCCATCTGAAAGGTTCAAATGTCTCTGAAACAGATCCAACAGAAACATTTAATAACTAAACAAGGATAAAGGATGGATTTATGAGTACTGTTTTGTTTGGGGGTTGTTGGAAGACAATACAAAAAATTCACGAACACTTCCAGAGTTTCTGTTAAACGAACACTGCGCCTGCAAAAAAAATGGAGTATTTATTATAGCAACTGATGAGAATTGCCAAAGGTAGGGAGTTTCCAATAAACAGGATTCTAGTTTTAGGAACAACCTGCTAAAGTATTTGTATGTGTAATTTTATTACAGCATCTGCCTTGGCTGACACAAAGGTCTCCAGGGCAATTCTGAACTTTCAAGTCATCTATAGAATTGAGTGTTTTCATCTACATATCTTTTGTACTTCAAAAAATGAAAAATATGACATAATTCAGAGAAAATTATGTTTAATCATGTTTTATTAATGATATTCAGGCAGTTTTCCATGCTGACAAAAGCCCCAGCATATTTTCTGAAATGTCAGAAATGCCTTTAGAGAGTTTTGGCATTTCAAAAAATTTGATTTTCAAAATGAGGAAGAGATAAAAAATACTATCAAAATAGTAGGGTATTCAGTGGTCTAATTTATAATAAGACCAAGTGGCCATTAAAAAGACACTCAAGCAATGAGATCTTGCATACAATATAGCTCTCTGGGAATTTAAGTAATATATGAAGGCCTTGTTTGCCAAATGAGTGACACAGACTTGAGTTAAAAATGCTTAACTCTGCTGTTTTAGGTGTTCAGAAAAGGTGTAATTCCCTCTGCTTTATTTTGCTTTTCTGAGCAGGCATAAGAGATTTTGTGGGAACCCTGTGGGGGAACCCTGTCTCTGGAAGAAAGCAAAATTCCTGTTTCCTGGGAAAGGGGAAGATCATGCAGCTCCTGTCCAAAGGGCCTCTGCTGAGATAGAGATGAGCTTTTCGAGTGTTGCTTCTGCTGGAGGGCACTAAGGGGGGATTATGGGCTTGGTAGTGCTGAAATCAGTGATCAGTGCATGCCACAGATCTGCTGCTTCTAAACTCTGAACGGGAGCAGAGCAACAGACTGGATCTGCTGATTCTTATCCCTTTCCTTCTGCAAAACTTCGGTGAGACAAGGACAGATGAATCAAGACAGACTTTGGCAAAGCCGGGGGAGGCAGTCGACAGAAAAAACCAAAAAAAAAAACCCCCCAAAAAAACCCAAAAAACCACAACAAACAAACAAACAAACAAACAAAAAACAAAACAAAACAAAACAAAAAAAGCCACAACACAATGAAAGCCACCAAATGGTTAAAAAACTATGAAATCATGTGTGGACATGAAAATGGGAGGAGGATGACCTAAGATCTTATTTACAAAGGAGTAAAGACATAAAAGATGACCTTCTGTGACCACTAAAAGGATAACTTCATCAGGATATATTTGTGCCAGAACATGACTCTTGCATGTCAATCATGCTGAAGTGCCAGAAAATTTACTGTAGTCATTTGTAAGGAGTTTTGAGTGAACAAGGTGAGATTTTTTTGGTTTATTTTTGTTGGTTTTTTATTTATTTAATTTAATTTAATTTAATTTTATTTCATTTTATTATATTTTATTTTATTTTTATTTATTTTATTTTTTATTTTATTTTATTATTTAATTTTATTTTATATTATATTATATTATATTTTATTTTTTATATTATATTATATTTTTTATTTTATTATTTCATTTTATTTTATTTTTATATTATATTATATTATATTATATTTTTTATTTTATTATTTCATTTTATTTTATTTTATTTTATTTCATTTTATTTTATATTATATTATATTATATTATATTATATTATATTTTATTTTATTTTTTATTTTATTCTATTTTATTATTTTATTATTTTATTTTATTTTATTATTTTATTTTATTTTATTTTTAAATTTTATTTTAGTTTATTTATTTTATTTTTAATTTAATTTAATTTAATTTAATTTTATTTTTGATTGGTTTGATTTTTTTTTTTAATTTGATCTGATGCCTTTACACACTGGAAGAAAATGAATATACACTCATGAGATAAGATTCATGGTCCTGCCACCACTGTGCTGCCCAGGCAAAGAAAAAAGTGATTTTAAAGTGACCTGGTTTTTTTAAAAATAACCATGGTTATGTAAAAAATATTTATTTATATTTAAATTTTAAAATAAAATATTATAATATTATTTTTATAAATACTTTAAATAAATATTTATTTATTAATATTTATGTATTTATTTTTAAAATAACCATGGTTTAGTGTTATGTGACTGGCAGCAAATCATCACAGTGTTTTTTAAAAAATAAAAGGCATATATTGTACCTTTGCCTCAGACAAGTTGCTGAGTGACTTAAAACTCACCTACATTAGAATCAAAATTCCTCCTTCTCCAGCAGTAGCATGCCTTTAATTGCACAGAAATCACATCTTTAAAAATCACTACATTATCTGTGGTGTCAGGTGTCCACCCTCAGCTATAAGATGTGCTTGTTTTCCATGTTCTGGCTTTCCCAGAAAGGCAGCACGTGAGTGATCCCTGGCAGTCCTGGGAAGAGATGGAGGGCAAATATTGCTGTAGGTGTGAAAAAAGAAGTAAGATTTTTAAGATATTTACAGCATAGTATACAGAAAACATTACTTTCTCATCTCTTTCAAAAATACCTCAGTGCACTATTAGGAGACTCTTTTTTTATAATTGCTTTGGATGGATCAATTTTATTTTTTTCCTCTTTACTTTCCAGGCTATTTTCCCATATAACCTTCACGGATCCCAAGTGGGAAGTTTACATCACCAACATCCCACAGGCATGGATGGATGGAATCAAGGCACTGCCCGTAGGATTGCCCTGGGGGCACAGCTGTGCTGACACCACCACGAAGTCCCAAAACAGAGGAGCTGCATGAATATGAGCCCCAAAGACCTTCCCATCCCCATTCCATGTTATATAGTGGGCAAAATACTTCCATACTTGAAAAAAAGAACACAGTAAAGTGTCCAGGGTAGCTCTGTCGGCTTCGTTGCTATTGTTCCTATTTGTTTATTATCATCTGTCAGGACTGACGGATGTTTAGAACAAAACAAGCCCTGGTTTTGAAGCGTTGCTTAATGAGAGGAACAAGTTTCAACTTTATTCGCTGCTTTCATGCAACCAGAGGTTCTGTTTATTTAGAAAGCTAACATTTATACAGATTATGCACTCGCAGTGGTTCCGTGCCAAAAAACACATGACTGAAATGGGTCTTTCCATCACTCTTTCAACGTTGACCTATGATTGTTTTTACAGGAACTGGATCTTTTAAGCAATAGCCTCTGGTGGAGCAAGGGGAAAGCACAGCACCTTGTGCAATGATCTGCAAAAGGTGGCTTGGGCAAAAGGATACGTGAATATCCCAAATACTATTTGATTGCAGTAACTTCCAGTGAGAGTGGGAAGGGTCATCCAGCAAAGCTGAATGATGGGGGGAAGGTCACCAGTTTAAGGAAATCAAATTTTTATGCAATGTGATAGTTCTAACTGATTAAGCCATCCAACAAACCTTTCAGAGTATTAAGAACAGTAAAGTAAGAATTATTAGAGATGGCAAATTGAGCTGGAAAATTCACTGAGTAATGATTCCAGTTCTAAATTTGCTGTTGATGTATGTGCTCCTTATTATCCTTCTCTTGAAAATGTTTGAAATGTTTCCTAAGTGAGTAGGGTCCTAAGAAAGAAATGCTTGTCTTGTATTTGTATGTAAGTGTACGTTTAAAACTCTTTTTAAAAAAACCACTCACAGCAAAAAAAATGGAAAATTGTTGTGCTCAGAAGGATCCATCTGGCCATGGCATTTGTAGTAACATATTTAGGAGTAAATATGCAGCCTGACAAATGTCCTGTGTATCTGTCAGTGAGCAGAAATACTGCAGAGGTGTGTGGTTAGAGAGTGCTTGAAAACTCTTGATTTTTCTGAGCTGAATATCTTTCCTGGGAGACAATGGTATTCCAGCAGTTTGTAGAATGGTTATTCTACAAACTAAGAATATATGAAGAAAGGAACATCTTTCTGCTTTCCAGTATTTTTCCAGCTGAAAAATGGTTACAAAGCTTTAGGATGTGATTTCCCCCCTCCCTTCACATTCTCACACTTTCTAGATGTTTTCCAACTGGCAAAACAGCCAGTGTTACTTTGTGCTCTTTCCTGCTTTTCAAAAGAGAGTAACTTTAAAGTACAGGAAAACCCTGTTTGAAAACAGTGCTAGTATTTCTCTCTTCTGAACTATTTTTGGAGAAAAGAGTGGAATCAAATTATTATTCTTTTCATAACTATGACATGAAAAATTCACCAGTTCAGAAAACATTCTCCTCTGAAACATCCTCCCAGAAGTGTTATTTTTAACTTGTAGTTATTTTTCACTCACCTTTGTGTGGCACTATTTAGTTAAGCCAAGTCTATCTTACAGAGTCACAGCCTCTCAAAAGATTTTTCGGTATTTTCCTTTAAACAGACATCTGTGGGCTCATTTGCATCAACAAAGTGTTCATTAAAAAGGATTAAGCTCAGTTAAAGCACTGCAGCCCCATGAAAGAAAGTGGGGCTAAACACCATGCACCTTCTCTCTATTGAAGATGCCAACCCATGCGTCCAAATTTGGGGGCTTTTTGCCTCCCATACATCAGGAAACCTAAAACTTTTCATAGTATAGCACAAATTACCTCTTCAGCAAGTGAGTAAATAATCACTTCTTTCCTACACAGCTTTTACCTCAGGGCTGTGTGTTGGTGGCATAAAATGTGTTGTGACTTGGGGGCAGGAGGGCGAGAAGCTGTCACTTGTCTCTTTCTCTGCTCAGCCATTCCTATCTTTCCCCCTGTTCCCACCCAAAGCAAGATTTAAGTGCCTAAATTGCTCTGCTCATCACTTTATCAGTGGACCCACTGCTTCTTTTGGTGGCTGCAATTCCCTTATCACAAGGCTTGGGACCACTGGTGGAGGCAGATGTGCCTCACCCCTGCTGGGGGAAGCCACTCCGTGTGGGGAAGCTCCCCCAGATTAAAACGAGTGGAAGAAAAGCGTGACTTGCAAAGACAGCAGGGATTCCTTTCCTTTCATCTCCTGGGTTTTAATTTCCATCGAGGAGGAGGCAGTTGGATTCATTTCTTTGAGTAGGTTCTCCCCATTTGAGACAGAGGTAAAAGATGCAGAGTAAGAGTAGGATCCAGAGGTGAGTGAAGCTGCTCTGTGTCTTTGGACAACTGCCCCAAAGTGAGGAAAATACTGCAATTTAATATTTATTTGCTGAGCTTCCCCATTTCATCAGGTTATCCTTTTCTGCTGTCATGTAAGTGCTGAAATTATCTGCTATGCTGCTTAAAAGAACATTTCTCTTCCCAAAAATGAGAAAAGGGTCCAAATTTTCACTGTATTTCCTACACTCTTACAGAGTTTACCAAAGTGGTTGTAGGGTTTAGCAGATTTTCATCCTGTAATTACATGTTGTGTCTGAAGGCTTCTATTAAAGCTGGGGATGGAAGCTCCTCAGAAGACTTAATAAATAACTGAAATGTGTAAGACTCTCTTTATTCAGAAAACCTGCCTGGAAAGCTCATAAGAAAAGGCTTTCCTGTGAGATTTTCTATACTTCCTACTTGAAGAGAGGCTGGAAACTTGAGAAGAGTCATTCTGTTCCAGCTAAAGTGGGTAGGTGCCAGGGGTTTAGGAGGCTGAGGGAGAGGCGAGGGGAGGAAAAGGGAGTTACGCATTTTTTTTCAGAAATTCAGGTTCATCTCGAGTTTTTTGGAAGAAGTTAGTGCTCAACTTTTGTTTTGTCTGAACAAATTTTTTCTCTTTTATTTTGTCTAAATCATCTGGCTTAAGTGGGCTTGGCTTGCCAGAGAAGTCACATCGAATTAACAGGTCTGCTCACAACGCATACGTTGAAGGCTGTTTGTAAATCCCTGCAAGAGCTAATGTGCTCCATGCACCTCTTGCCAGGCACGTGGAACCTCTTCTCCACTGCACACAGGACACTTTATTGGAGATGTGCTGAGCTGAGCTTCCAGGAGGGTCTTTGGTCCAGGAACACCAGTCAATATGAACTTGTTTTGATGAGAGGCTCTAAATTTTCCAAAAGAACAGTTTTCCTTTCTCTCTGCTTGTGCTGTTAAAGACCCCTGCAGTTCAGTTTTTAAGGTGCTGAGATAGCCTTCACAACTGATAACACACTCACTATGATCTTGGATTGGCTAGTTCTTAGATGGGACATCACTTGAAAATCTTAAGCAGAAATTATGGCATAAAAAGTAAAGAACCTGGTAAATTCTTTACCGTATTTTCATCCCTGCAGAGGGAATACATGTACACACATGTATAGAGAGGGGGTCACACTGTGCTTAAGTACATGAGATACAGAGTAAGGTTCCCCCAGAGGAATAGATGTGCAATTTGAGTAATGGAACAAATAGATATATGAGAGTGTAGTGCTGCAAACACAGGCAAAACAGTCTGAATCAATCATGGACAACGGTCAAAGATGTTTGAAGTGCAAAATGTAAGAAACTGAGAAAGGAACTAAACTGCAGATAAATTCTGAAACAGCCATTTTTTTCCCATTCAAGCTGTAAAGATAATTTTCAATAATAAGGAAAGTACGTTAAAAATATGCAATGCTGATGAGCTCAGAACCACAATGTTTTTTTACACAGGTCCACGTCCAGTGTCTATACTCAGGACATCTTCCAGAAGCTCCAACACAAAGTGCTTTTGGACTTTGGGACCATGAAACCAGAGGGACCAAATGCAGTCCCTCAGAGGTACATCATGCTTCAAAGTCCAGCCTCACAAATGAAAGATACACTTGTGTCCCCTCTCCCCCCAAAAGTGTTATCAGTAAGATGGCAGGAAGAAACACGATTTGTAAGAAAAATCCATCAGATTTTAGTTTGGCTTCAGTGTATCTACAGTGTAAATGAAACACAAAATTACTTCTGCCAATGGTTTGCTGTCACCTTTCTCCAAAGCAGTGAGGGGTGCAGTATTTTTCAGGTTCCTGGCTTGAAATAGGGCAAAAATTAGTATTTTTATTTCCTTTCTTGAAACCAGTCCCTATAAGGTGTCTCATGTCTGACAGTCAAGGCTCTTCCAGTAGAGTAGCTCCATCCTATACTGTGCTACCAAGAATAAACACTCTCTGAGCAGAGGTGCCAAAAGAGGAAAAAAAAGAAATCCCTCCCTTTCATTTTTTTTTCTTTCCTTGCAAGGCCCAACATGCTGTCTTTGGACAGATTTCAATCCTGCTTTAATTCATTAAAAAAGTGAAACAAAATCACCAGTTACATCCTTGACAGCTGGCAGGTTTTATGTGTTCTTACTGCTCCTGCCAAGTCAAAAAAAAAAAGTTTTCATTCAGCTCTGTCATGGATCTTTGGAGTGCTGGAAGTGTGAGAGATGTCAAAATGTACTCATAACAATGACATACAGTACCTGAAGGCAGGAACGTATTATGCTGATGCACTGGTGTAAAGGAAGTTACAATTCTCCTTTTCACTTAAAAAAAAAAAAAAAGAAAAAAGAAAAACAACAAAAAAACCCTCTACAACAACATCAGAAAACATACCAGTCCCGAAAGAGGGAGCATTTTACTTTCCTCAAAGCCATCTGACATGTTCCAAGAGCTCTCTGTTCATCAGATTGCATTCCAGCCTTTAACGGGGTGGGGGGAGAAAAGGCAAAAATCTGGTGCTTTATTAGCATTTCTTGATTCCTGTTGCTCCTGTGAGATGAGAATAGGGGATGAGCAGTTCAGGTGCTGGGATGGGCTGCCAAAGTGCTACAGGCAAACCCTGCTACTGCTGCTGCAGACTCAGCAACAGGGACTCTTCCCTATTGGGTATCAGGGTCATGGAATTTAGGAATTTGCACCCCTGTGCACCCCTATGTGATTGGGTTTGCAATATGCCACAAACAGGGCACCAAAGGGAAACATTACAGTGATTGTAAGGCAGTGATAATGGTGCTCTGCAGCTGCTTCAGTAGAAATAGGAACAGAAATGGCCTCCAATTTACGTTTTCTGCTCTTCTGTAGTTCTAATGAGACACCAACAGAAGGAAAACCCCTTCCAAAGAGAAAGCAAAAGATGCAAAGCCCCAGTGTTTTATGTCACAGTTCACGTAGACCAAACCTAGACCACATTGCAGGGAATATGTAACTTGCAGGCCTACAATCTGATCCTGTGCATCCACGCTGTACACAGCCCATGTGTTCCTTGGCCAGGAAGGGACTGCACAGAAAAGCTTGGCAGCTCTTTGAATTCTGGGGAATTAGGTAAAGTTATCTAGATTACAGTTCAACAAAATCTTGGTTGCCTCTTGAGTTTTTGATGGGGACAAAGATAAATCAAGAATTGGCCCTGCTGATGCTGCATTTCCTTGTCTGGCTGCTCAACCCAAGGAAATGCAAATGTGAGTTAAATCTGCCTAAGCACAAGTGTAAGAGGCGAAACTTTCCATTTCCACCCTGCACAGCTGTTTACATTAGAGAGAAACCCTTTTGGAATAAAAGAAGAGAAGCAGCCCATGGTCTAATTACAATGAGCACACCCCTCCTATCATTTCCAGAGGCGTTTGGGAGGGAGCTGCCGCAGCTTTCAGAACTGAATCCTCACTCAGGAAGGACAGATGCCAGATCATTATTCTTGGCTTTAAGATAGAAAATAGCTTATGGGCATAAGATGCTATTTACTGCCTTCAGTACATTTCAAAGAACAGCTATCTTGTCAATCATACATCCTTTGTATTGCTTGACTAGGTCATTTTAATTTTGCTGTGGTTAGTTATTTTAAAATCAGTGTTATTCTTATGATCAGCTATCCCTTATCTGCAGTGGTGAGAATAGCTCGGGGTTGCGACTTAAAGACCACAAATATGACTAGTCTTGGCTCTGAAACTTTGAGACCCATAGGCACAGTCTTTTCTTACAGAATGCAATCATTATGGCATGCACACAGCCCTGAGCTATTTCACTTATTAAGCCAACAACTGCTTAAAATGGCAAGCTGCTCTCGGAAAAATCAACTTGGTGCTTTTTGCCTGTGCAAGATCCCTTTTGATACACATAAATTTTGAGAAAATCTAAGCCTAGGGCAATTGTCTACCTCTGAGATACAGTTACAGCAGGATAATGAGGAGACTCTCAGTTACATTGCTATGCTCATCTTCACCCACAGCCCTGTGGATGCAACAGGCAGAAATGATTTGTTCTCCACAAGAGAACAAAAAAAAAAAAAAAACATCCCCACACCAGTGGAAATGTGGCTTTGTGTGCATATCTGATGTGAGGAAGATCCAGAAAAACACCAGACTGAAGGAACAGGAGCTGTGTGGTGTCTTTTACCAGAACTAGTTCTGGGAACTTTCTGGAAATCTTCACTGTGAATGTGGTGAGGCACTGGAACAGGTTGCCCAGAGAAGCCCTATCCCTGGACATGCTCAAATAAAGTTTGGATGGGGCTTGGAGCAATCTGATCTATGGGAAGGTGTCCCTGCCCATGGCAGAGGGTGTGAAATGAAGTGATCTTTAAGGTCCCTTCCAATCCAAGCCATTCTTTGATTCTGTGATTACCAGTGCTGTTTCTCAGAAATCCCCTGAGCCACCGGAGAGGTGACATGTAGACATTGTGCTGGTTGATCAGCATTCAGGACTTTGCCTCTGCATGAAGTCTTTCATCCGCAGCTTTTCTGGGCAACCTGTTCCATGGGTAATCACATCCATGCTTTACCTATGCCAAAATCAGCTTTTGGTTGCCCTTCCCAAGCAGGTTGCAGTGCGTGTCACTCTGGTTGTCCTCCCTGTGGGGAAGCAATGCCTTTCACCAGGCTCTGGGGTATGGTTGGACATGTGCAAAGTGCTGCCAGCACTGGGGGCTCTGGAAGCCTTCAAGATAAAGTGCACTTTCTGAAAGTTAAGATTACTCTTACTGCCGAGATGATGGGGAACTGTTTATTTTATTAGGTATCTCTTATCAGGTAATCTCCTAAAAATCATTTAATTATCGTATTAGTTGTGTTCATAGCTTATATTTTAAGGGCACAATTGTGTGACTGCATGAAAGATTGCCTCCTGCCAATCATTGTACAAACAGCCTGGAGCTCTCTCTGCCTTAAATATATATCCAGAACTGGGTTGAACGTGTGTGGGAAGTGGAGACAAACTTTGGAAACAAAAGGAGCTCTTACCCACGGTCTCTTTAAAAGAGTCTTGCTAATTTTTTAAAAATAACAATGATCTTTTGAAGACTGAAAAAAAATAAATAGTTCTGTACTCTGCTCAGTGCTGATCAAATGGTTACACAGTTTTCTACAGTCAATAAGATTTTGTTTTGGCCCTATCAAGGTAAATTAAAAGCAAAAAATCACAGAATTCTGCGATTGCACATCTGGGAAAGTTCTGCTTTTCCACATGAAATACATGGCAAGCTTGGAGTATTGGGACTGCCAAAAAGCAAATCTCCACATCATATAAATGGTGCAGTTGAAAAAAATTATTAACTTATGAAACTTATAGCCAGCAGGGTTATAGAAATATTATATATAGGAGTATAGACAAATCAGCAAATAGAATTGCTATCAAGCATGATTATTTTGTTTTTTTAATATTCCAACATTATTCTCCCTTTGGAACAGGGAGTTAAATGTGCAATGGCACAAGAATTCAGAAATATTTCGATAAAGGGAAAAAACCCCACCTATAGAAGATACAATCCATTGTACAACATCTCTGCATGTCAAAATTATATCCTTCTTTTAATTCTTCAATGTTTCATCAGGGAAAGCATTTTGGTCACAAAACCACAATGTATGTTTCAAAACTGCATTTTTTCAGGTGAAGCATTCTTTCCACAAGAAGCTTGGTCAACCCTCTCCCTTTTTCCTCATCTGCTGGTGTATCACACTGGTTGGAAAAGCATCTCCTCTAGGTTGGGAAAACCTGTGTCCACCGTGTACTCTAAAATCCACTCAGGAAACCCTGAGTGGCATCGGACTGGCCAGCTCCAGCTCCATATTCCCAGCCAGGTGTTCCACACGGGGACACGGGATGCCCCACGGCAGCTGGTGGCTGTAACACACCTGCATGGAAGCTGCTGTGCCTCTCCCAGTGCAGGCAGCTGCGGGGACATTGCTGTTTGCTGAGGCACTGGAACGTTCCTCACCCAGCTGTGCTCCTGTGGACAGCTCTCCCTGGGCTGGAAGAGCGCTGCTGACAGCAGGGTGACACTAACGTTGGCCAGCTGACAACCAAAAGTTGCCTACACACACACCCCCTTGATTGGACTCGGTGTCCTTCCTTTGACCCTCAGCTCCTTCCTCTGACTCTGAGTAATGAGTGCAAGCACTCCCAGATATTTCAATGTATCTTTTTCCTATTTTTCTTCTAGCAGAGTGGATATTCCTCCTTCATTGCTCATACTCCTGTTTGTCTGCCTTCTCAACAAGTGCACACATATGCTGGGGGGTTGGTGAGTCTGAGCTCATCCATTAGGAACATTCATTATGAAGTACTCTGTACTACTCAGGTAGCTTGTGATAGCATCCTCCTCACAGCTGGAGGATTTTATTTCCAGTATCTGAATAAAATACACCTGCTGAAGAGCCATATCCTGTACTAGGACCACCCACAGACTGGACACATGATCGAGGCTTGTCCTTTTGTATAATTCAAAACAAAATGAAGAAAAATACCTCACTGAGCATGAATTTCCCAGGAGAATATGGCTGAACCTGTCTGCAACTAAGTCACAGTTGGTTGCATACTCTGCTTGCCTAAATTCACCCTTTCCAGTCCTGTGATGACTGTACTTCAGACAGCTGTTTAAATTTTCACGTCAAACATAACGCTATTTGGGGACCTGGAATGTTTATTATTCCAGGGAGATTTCTTAAGTACAACACTGGCATGTTTTCACATTTGATTGTAAGCCAAGGCTGCAAAAGACAGTCATTTGTGGGGATGGGCCACAGTGCCACCCTATTAACAATGTTATCAATAATATCAGCATATGGCAGCAAACTGCTCCTCCATATGTCTGCATGGGAAAAGTCTTAAATATAAAGCCTCTGTGATAGACCAAGAAAACCTCCCTAAATAATTGTGAACCAGAAAAAAAATTAATATTTTTTTCTCTGTGAGTGGGGTGTTTTACACAATGCTACTGTCTGAACAGCAAAAATGGCCAAGAGGAAAACTGAAGAGATTTAAGATGCAAAACCAAAATGCCGTTGGTTCTAAACTCAGTGTAAAGGTTTTTGTCAGTGTGGAGGCCACAGTTACACACTTTCATGTACAATCAGACAAGCAGGCAGAGCTTCCAATAAAATTACAGTGTGAGAAACAGAATCTTAATCATGATTTTAAAATGCTGATGGTGATTTTTTAATGCTGCTGCTCTGAGCATCTCCCCATCCTAAAGACTGCTGTGTCTGAAAACTCAGAGTGGTGGCTCCAAGGGAAGGATTTTCCTCTTTCTCAAGTTTCCCACCATGGAAAATGTCTACAAATGAACACAA
This sequence comes from Empidonax traillii, assembly GCF_003031625.1. Taxonomy (NCBI): domain Eukaryota; kingdom Metazoa; phylum Chordata; class Aves; order Passeriformes; family Tyrannidae; genus Empidonax; species Empidonax traillii. The sequence goes on from NW_020955503.1 coordinate 721,144, forward strand.
AGAGCAAGGCAACAGTTTGCAAAAAATGCAAAGTCAAGCTTACCTGTGGCCCACCTCTGCAGCAATCTTGTTTACCCATCAACACCTCAGGAACAATCTCTACTTCATTCACATTCCTCACTAGCAGCCTTTATTGTATGGTGCACCACATCCTCACATTAATTAGCACCTCACTGGCAGGCTAAGTATCATTTTTCAAAAGGATTGCAATTAACAAAATAAAACAAATCCCTCTTTAGTTCGAGCAGCACTGCTTCTCTACCTTTCTTCAAAGTGATGGGGTCAAATTGTTGTTTTCCTCTGTAAACCAGCAGTGGAAATATTTCCAGACGTGGGGCGGTTTTCACTTGCCTAACACCTTTTGCCTGAATATTTTAAAGAGAAGGGTGGGG
>NW_020955503.1:722540-724298 GCF_003031625.1 Empidonax traillii
TGCACCACATCCTCACATTAATTAGCACCTCACTGGCAGGCTAAGTATCATTTTTCAAAAGGATTGCAATTAACAAAATAAAACAAATCCCTCTTTAGTTCGAGCAGCACTGCTTCTCTACCTTTCTTCAAAGTGATGGGGTCAAATTGTTGTTTTCCTCTGTAAACCAGCAGTGGAAATATTTCCAGATGTGGGGCGGTTTTCACTTGCCTAACACCTTTTGCCTGAATATTTTAAAGAGAAGGGTGGGGAAGGATACTGATTTTCTTTGATTTTTCTTCGATTTATCTGGGAAGCTGGAGGTTTCCAGGTGGAAGGAGGTGGTAAGTAATTTACCTCAGATTACAGAATGACTCATGAGCAGAGTCTGGTTTTGTGGATTATTTCTCGTGGATTATTTTTTTCACCAGATGATCCACTGCAACTCAAAATTTGGTAATGTGTCTTTCTTGAAAAAAAAAAAAGTTATGTTTGTGCTGAACATCCCGGTTTATTCCTTGTGTTGATACAGTAAATTACCAGCCTGTCCCGTTCATCCAGCCTTTGAGACTGATGCCAATGGCAGCCCGAATGCAGAGCTTGGGAATGAGTCTCACACAGCCATCAGCTTGAAAGCTGTCTACGAACTCACCAGTGTGAAACTGTAATACCACAGCAATATTACTCTGTGACAGCTGGAGAACCAGAGAGGTCTCAATGGCAATTAACAGAACACGATCATCTGAAAATACTCTGTATTCCTTTGGATGCTTTGCAACATGATCTTCTCTCTGTGGAGAAAACCCTTAGTGCATGGGGCTTAAAGATCTCTTTCCCTATTTTTTAAACAAATTCTGTGGAAACAAATGTTCTCGACTTGAAGTTTTGTATATAAAACCAGCTTAGAGTTGTCATTAAAATACTGTGGCTGCAAAGTGCCAACAAAACATGAAAATATTGACTGTCAGTGGTAATGCAGCTCCCTCAGGGGCAGCCAGAGATCCCCATGGTGCCATGGCTTCCAGGCATGATTTTCTGGCTGGATTGACCCCTCTGGATAAGAATGGGAGAAGGAGCCAGGAGTGGGAGAGAAGGTAAGTTTGGAAAAAGACAGTATTGCCTCTGGAATGCAAATTTTGCTTTTGGGCAAAACTGTTTACCTAAAAAAAAAAACCAACAAACAAAACAAACCCCTCAAACCCATTTTTTTCCTTTCCAACTGTCTCTATAGTGCCAGACCCTATAGAGTTGTGTGGCAGTTAAAAAGGTAATTCAATAATTTGTTCTCATGAACCTGTTAAAGGCCTTCAAAGAGACTTCCAAAATCACCCTAAATAAACTCAGAAAGGAAAAGCTGATTTTCTAGGTTCAGTTCAGCTCTACTTTGTGTGAAAGATGACAAAGCCACAAGGCATGCTGTACTGCAGAGCCCACGCCAAGGTTGCCTTTGTGATGCCTCGCAACACCAGTAATATTTGTGCTTTGAAACGAACTTTTAGGGCCCCTATGTGCCATTGGCAAGTGGTATTCCTTCCTTATTAAATATTACCACGCTGTGAGAAACTGTGAGTCCAGGTGGTTTTTTAACACCTGGGAAAAAGAATGACGCCACATTGCTGTTGAAGATGATGCTGGTCTTTTGGGCAGGCCTTGCTCTTCAAGCCCACCTGAAATAATCCTGAATTTTTGGGACACAGTTTGTATGGCACAGCTGTGGTTTAATCAACCCTCTCACACAAATCTCTCTGCTACATTTCTAGAACAAAAAAAAAAAAAAAA
>NW_020955503.1:724319-753464 GCF_003031625.1 Empidonax traillii
TGCACCACATCCTCACATTAATTAGCACCTCACTGGCAGGCTAAGTATCATTTTTCAAAAGGATTGCAATTAACAAAATAAAACAAATCCCTCTTTAGTTCGAGCAGCACTGCTTCTCTACCTTTCTTCAAAGTGATGGGGTCAAATTGTTGTTTTCCTCTGTAAACCAGCAGTGGAAATATTTCCAGACGTGGGGCGGTTTTCACTTGCCTAACACCTTTTGCCTGAATATTTTAAAGAGAAGGGTGGGGAAGGATACTGATTTTCTTTGATTTTTCTTCGATTTATCTGGGAAGCTGGAGGTTTCCAGGTGGAAGGAGGTGGTAAGTAATTTACCTCAGATTACAGAATGACTCATGAGCAGAGTCTGGTTTTGTGGATTATTTTTCGTGGATTACTTTTTTCACCAGATGATCTACTGCAACTCAAAATTTGGTAATGTGTCTTTCTTGAAAAAAAAAAAAGTTATGTTTGTGCTGAACATCCCGGTTTATTCCTTGTGTTGATACAGTAAATTACCAGCCTGTCCCGTTCATCCAGCCTTTGAGACTGATGCCAATGGCAGCCCGAATGCAGAGCTTGGGAATGAGTCTCACACAGCCATCAGCTTGAAAGCTGTCTACGAACTCACCAGTGTGAAACTGTAATACCACAGCAATATTACTCTGTGACAGCTGGAGAACCAGAGAGGTCTCAATGGCAATTAACAGAACACGATCATCTGAAAATACTCTGTATTCCTTTGGATGCTTTGCAACGTGATCTTCTCTCTGTGGAGAAAACCCTTAGTGCATGGGGCTTAAAGATCTCTTTCCCTATTTTTTAAACAAATTCTGTGGAAACAAATTTTCTCGACTTGAAGTTTTGTATATAAAACCAGCTTAGAGTTGTCATTAAAATACCGTGGCTGCAAAGTGCCAACAAAACATGAAAATATTGACTGTCAGTGGTAATGCAGCTCCCTCAGGGGCAGCCAGAGATCCCCATGGTGCCATGGCTTCCAGGCATGATTTTCTGGCTGGATTGACCCCTCTGGATAAGAATGTCTCTCCCTTACCAGAAGGAGCCAGGAGTGGGAGAGAAGGTAAGTTTGGAAAAAGACAGTATTGCCTCTGGAATGCAAATTTTGCTTTTGGGCAAAACTGTTTACCTAAAAAAAAAAACAAACAAAACAAACCCCCCAAACCCATTTTTTTCCTTTCCAACTGTCTCTATAGTGCCAGACCCTACAGAGTTGTGTGGCAGTTAAAAAGGTAATTCAATAATTTGCTCTCATGAGCCTGTTAAAGGCCTTCAAAGAGACTTCCAAAATCACCCTAAATAAACTCAGAAAGGAAAAGCTGATTTTCTAGGTTCAGTTCAGCCCTACTTTGTGTGAAAGATGACAAAGCCACAAGGCATGCTGCACTGCAGAGCCCACCCCAAGGTTTCCTTTGTGATGCCTCGCAACACCAGTAATATTTGTGCTTTGTAATGAACTTTTAGAGCCCCTATGTGCAAAAGAGTACCATTGGCAAGTGGTATTCCTTCCTTATTAAATATTCCCATGCTGTGAGAAACTGTGAGTCCAGGTGATTTTTTAACACCTGGGAAAAAGAATGACGCCACATTGCTGTTGAAGATGAGGCTGGTCTTTTGGGCAGGCCTTGCTCTTCAAGCCCACCTGAAATAATCCTGAATTTTTGGGACACAGTTTGTATGGCACAGCTGTGGTTTAATCAACCCTCTCACACAAATCTCTCTGCTACATTTCTAGAACAAAAAAAAAAAAAAAAAAGGGATCTGGGAAAACCATCACAAAAGGACTAAGAGCTATACTGGAGGTATCTCCCCTGCAGGCATTATTCCTCTGAACAGGCCAGAGTTTAGGGCAGGTCAAAGGAAAACTGCTGATCTGGAAAAAGTGGTGCATGTCGGGAAGATGCCACCACCGTGCAGGGCCCACCAGCTGTGTACCCCCTCCAGTCAGCACCACACAAGGAAATAACAAACACAGTTCAGCTGCAAAATTATTATTATAGCTTCCTCAAATAATAATAAATAACAATAACAACAACAATAATAGTTTTTGTTGCTATTACTGCTACTATTATTACTATGCTCAGGTCATTAAAAACTGCAGTTCAGTGTCAGAGATGTGAAGCAGCGGTTTCAGAGACACTCTTGCTGTCTCAAACAGCAAGCTCATGCTGTCTCAAACCTCTCAGTGCTGTCCCATTTTTCAAGCAGTCACATTACCTCTGATAATGCATTTTAACACTGTTTGCCATCATATGTCCAAAATAAGTCAAGTTTGCCAAAAATGTCACCATCTTACGTGGCATGATGTTGGGGCAGCCCAACAGAGACCACCTCAGCTTAGTTCCAGTGTATATTCCCTTTGAAATAGAAGTTCTACATAGAAATAAGAAAACTCCTCCCTTTATTTTGTTTCATTATATCACTGAGGCTTTGATGCACCCCCTAAAACTCTGCCAGAGAATCATGTGCTGTGCTCTGGGGGTCATGGCATTGCAAGCATCATGTATTGGAATGGTGGAACAAACTTTTCAGCTGGCAGAATTTTTCTACTAGCTATAAATATTCCCCATCAGTCCTACTGGTGCCTCAGCAATCCTCTTTAGAGCCTTCCAGCTAAATGGCAGATATGCCCACCAGGTGTAATTCTAACTTTATCAGGATGGCTGTAAAAACAAAGGTTTTGGCTAATAAGGCTAACTTACTTTTTTAAGGCTAACTTAATTTGGCTAACTTACAGTGATTATAGGTACTCAAGCTTTGGGCTTCTATACATCTTCCACTTGCAAAGAATAAGCAGGCTGTAACCATCTTGAGAAGACTCCTCCAGGCTGAACACAAGGGTACACTATGTCAAGGGCAATCATGTCCACACTGAAAGATCTGCATTTCCCTAGGAAATATCTGACGGCACTGCTCCCCTTTGGAATACATTTGAAAATACACACCATGGAACATTGCGCCCCTGTTTGCTTTTCACACTGACAATGGCCAGAGCTCAGTTTACAAGTACATCAAGTCCCCTCTAAGAACACCAAAGAATAAAAAAGTACTGCTTCCAAGTAGATGTGGACTTTCCAACAAACCTTGCACAATTCCTCGCCTGTGATATTTCTGCAGCTCGGTGTTCTCCCCTCCACAGAACTCTTAGATTCCCTCAGTGTGGGTGATGGAGAGCAAAGATGTGCCTATATTCAGGTAGGATTTTTTTTTTTTTTTCTGGTGGCAAACCAGCAGCTTCTGGTTTCTTACTTTTGTTTCCTTTCAAAGCAACCTAAGGCTCTTCGGCCTCAAGAAGAAGGAAAAGCTCTATGCTTGTTTTTGCCATTGATGGATATTTAACTTACTGTTACACTGGGAAAGATATCAATTCCCTTGTGTTGAAATAACTTGTTGAACCTCAATATTAATCAAATCCAGTAATTCCTATCAAACCCAAAGAGTTAATGAAGATACAATTATATATAGTTCTGGTCTACACCATTTCAAGATGTAGAGGACAAGTCTTAACACTCCATGCACTGCAGCCATCTCACTAAATTCAACGTTTCTCTGAAACACCTAATTTAACTTAAAATCAGGGAGTCACATCAGGGCCCGCAGACGAAACAAGAATGTAAAGGACGGTCCTAAACCAGTTGTATTTTTCTGAACATTTCCACCGCTTAACATTAACTGTAATTTCTTTGATTACAACTCACATTCTCCCACCCCAAATTTTTTTTCCCCTTTTTTTTTTCAGCAGCATATGCTGAGAGAGCTTTACTCACAGTCACTGTTTCCTTTATACCACTGATTAGTCAGACAGCTCCCCTGGTTGTGTGGGGTTCTCATGTGAGTGTGAGAAAGCAGCAGGAAGAAACCAAGGAAAATGTGAATGCAAAACCACAAAGGAAATCCAGGCATCACCAAGGCCAGGTGCAGGCTCTGAAACTGGATGTAAATTGGTCCCAAGATGTCTTAGCATCAGCTTGTGGTTAAGATTGTCACTGTTGGGTTAGGAAGCTTGTTATGCTCTGAGAATTAATTTTTTTTTTTAAGGTACATCCTAAGAGATTCAAGTTCCATCCACCAAAGAAGAAAACATATGACTGCGAAAGTCCCATCAGGAACCAGAGTGTTGCTTATTAATAAAAGGAATATATATAAAAATTAAATAAGATCTCAAGTTCTTTAAGTAGAATCATGGGAACAGGATTATTCATTATAGCTATTGGTGCACAGTTACTCTCTTTGTGTCTTCATTAAGCTGCAGAAAAAGCAGATCATTTTCAGGCTTTACCCATTCCTCCTCCTTTTCTGTGATGCTTTTCTTCATCAGAGCTCGCTGGCCACCCCTCTCCTCTGGCTGATCTTCCTTGGAGGGTTCGTGTTATTTCCTACCAGCCGTTTTCTCTCCTATCCCATACCACCTGAAGATGTCCAGCCCAAGGCCACCACGATGAGGACCACGCCAGCTGCATCTCCCTTCCTGGGAGCCGAGCTCTGGGACAGGGTTTAGCGCCCTGTTTGAACTTGTGGGGGGAATCTGTGCCCAGCCACCCAGAGCAGCTGCCAGAGCAACCCATAGCCCTTCCATGCCCTCTCCCTCCCTTTTTGCTCCAGCTGCTGGAGCTGTTATCCCTCCTTTCTTCCCCCCTTCCCAGGCATTCAGGGCCACAGCTGTTTGATCAGGTCACGGTCCCATTCTCTCAGAGCCACTGACAAACAGTACAAAAAACCACTGGTGGAAAGATCAGATTTTCCTTCTCATTCCTTTTCCACCAACAGAGAACTCTCCCCTGTTCCTCTGAGGGCACAGTGGCCATCACAGCTGAATGGTGGCTGCTTTGTGGCTGGCAAGGCACACACAGCTAAAATCCATCTATTCTCATTTTCCACTTATTTTCTCTTCCCATCTACCCTAGCAGAAGGAAGAGCAGGTGAGCGGTGCCACAGAGTGCTGGTAGCACTACTGCTCCTTCAATCATGTCGTGAATTATAAAAGCAGATCACTTTGATTGAGTGTGAGGTACCAGAAAACTTTTGGATGGCCACTGCTGTATGATCTCATGCACACAGACCACCTGTTAGTGGGCTGCAGCAGTCATAAATCGGTCCTGGGAATGCTTGGATAAAGAACCGTCTTCTCTCTTGTCCCAGGAGAGCTGATCTATCTGTATAAAATATCTATTACTCTGCAGAAGTTGCCATTAAAATACTAGCTTAGTGATATTTTCCATGAGGAATTCCTGGGCTTTCCATGCTCCTGGAGAGCAGATCTGTGTACCTACATGTGCACACACTGCAGTGTGTTGGAAGAAGTGGGAGCATATGTAGCACTGAAATATAAATGAAACTGTTCAGGTTCAGTGGAGATCAAGAAAGATAGGAAATGATAGAACGCATTATTATTAAAAAAAAAATAACTGAAATTTATCTTCCAGAGTTTTGTCTTTGATATGCCTTTAACAAAGTTGTGAACAGATTCTGTAGGGGACCAATTTTTTTTTTTTTTTTTTTGAAGTGCAAAATTGGACTTTGCCATAGACCTTTCTGCTATAATTTTAATTCTGTATTGATAATTTCAGAAAATAAATATTGATGTTTTAAACCTTTTCCCCTCTTCCTTTCTCCCCCCTTTTTTTTTCTTTTTTTGCAATCACCTGTAACAGAAAATCTAGTAGGTTTGTATAATCTCTTTCCTTTTCTCTTTTTCTCTTTCTTAAGGTTTTGAAAAGCCATAGAATGGTGAGAAATGGGATTTTTCAGAAGCAGAAAGCTGCAGAATGGCCCAAGGCAAAAGCAGAACTTCACTCTGCCCAGCATTTTTCAGTTCAGAGCAATAAGGAGCAAAGAGGACTGAAGACATAGTAATGACAATGCTGCTTCTGCCAAAGTAATTCCCCATTGAATATTGCCGAAACAAAACAATGCAGTGTTGGAGTATTTCTCAGAAACACCTTCCTCTTCTTTTGTCAGAAGGGGTTGGAACCAGATGATCTTTTATGAACTTTAAGGTCCCTTCCATCCCAAGCCATTCTATGATTCTATGAAGAACTAAAATCTGCCTTTTACAAAATAAATGTTTTTCATTGGAAGTTTTTATCAGTCTCGATGAAAACCCCTTTCAATGCCCTTATAAAAATGGAGGTTGAGAGCCACACGGAGCAGAAATGGGAACCCAGAGCACCTCTCAGCCAACAGAAGGCTCTGGTGCTCTTGGAGTATATCTGTGCCAGGGATAAAATACACCTGGACCCTTTTCACAGCAAATCTGTGCCAGCTCTGCAGACTACCTGGTGGCTTTTCCATGGCTGCAAATTGGGGAAAGGGTGTGCATATGTATGACATACCCTGAGAGGAAAGGAGCTAGAAGAACAATGGGCTTTCTGGATGGCTGAAACATCTCCATTTTAGTTTCCAAAATCAGGAGTCTTTTACTGCACTTCACCTCAAATCTAGCAGAAAACCTCTTCCTCAGACGTGGGTCTCGTGCCAGTTTTGAGATAGATATTCCATTTTGTGTTGATTTTGGATTCGGAGCCAATATTGGCCTGATCGTGGAAACTGAGTTCCAGCTTTAAATTTGGAGAGGCAACTGGTTCTCCTGAATGCTTTTAAAACCTTTGCAGCCATTTGGATGAAAAACGCTCACGTTTGTTTTACCATTAGTCCCTTGTAGTAAGACCATCGGAGGTCTGATGGACCAGCTAAATCCTACCAGATACATAGCTTCTTCCTGATCATCCTTTGCATTACATTAAGTACCAAAAGAAAAGGTATTTATACAAATGAGTCGTATGCCAAGTGGCATTTTCTTTCATTCTAAAGATGAGAGGTTTACGTACATAAAACACACACCTCCACTTGCAATACTCTCCCCAGTGCATTTTCAGGCAAAATAACAAGCTGAATGCCAAGACTTCAAGTTGTCCAACAGCAAATCCAGCTGTCATTATTGCAGGTATCCATCCTCCAGTGGAAACAGTCTCCATCAACAGCAGACAGCTGTGGCTTTTAATATAATTCAGTGGCAGATAATACAAAGCAGTACTTTCACAGCCGGAGCATGGATGAAAAATGACACAGCCAAGGAACATGACAAGTAACAGGCCTGCAGGGTGAAGTTCTGACTGGCTTTAACTGGAAAGCTTGTTTTCTCTCGAGCGCACATGTTTGCCAACTTCAAATGGCACTTACTATTTTTGGTAAAGTTGTTGCAAGCCCTCACACATGCTTCATCCAGCACCGGTTCAATAGTATATGATAATCATTTGGTATTAAATGCTGGTAGCTGAGCCAGAAGGTTTCCTTCATGCATCCTCCTACCGCTGCCAAGGCAATCAAATTAATTCTGTTAACAGCCTGCCAAGTCCACTAGCCCACTAAACTGTCCTGTCTTAAAAACGAAATCGAGACATTGATATCAAACTGTGCTGTTTCCCTGCGGAGTGTGACGACTGGAGCCCTGCCAGCGGGAATGACTGCTATCATCAGACGATGCCATGCGATGGCTCTAATGAGCTGACATTTCCTGTTGCTAAATTGCCACGTCTGAAAGCCAAACCAAATAGTGCTCAACCTCGGCAGAAACCAGACGATGGTTTCTGACTTTTCCTTCTGCCTTCTGTTTCCGTGCTTTTGACGTTTCTCCATCCAAAGCTGCCTAGATAAAGAGGGCTGAAGTAAAAAACTGCTCCTGCACCATATGGAATATATCAGAATGCTCTGCAAAATCCAAGCTGTCTCATGTTGCTTCCCCAGATATCACGGACTGTTCTGCAGGCTGAGCCATTCCCCTGTTAATTGGAATGGGGGGCTGTTGTGAGTGAGCACTGCAGGTACAGGTTGCCCACACTCGCCTGGCCATGTTGTTTTTCTGGCTCTTTTCACTCTCTTCTTCTTTTTTCACTTTCTTCTGTCTGCTTATTTCAACAACAGCAGCAGTGGCAGATGGAGAAGTTCACTTACCTTTTCTAGGATCTCCAGGGAATCAGTGTAGAGCACTGAAAGTGCTGTCACTGTTGTTACATCTCCTGAGTCTCTCATAATCACCATTTAGCACAGTGAAATCTTAATGCTTCTCTTCAGAATGATTTTTCATCTAAAGTTTTTCACCTAAAGGAATACTCTGTAAGGGGATCAAGTCACCAGTGTGTGTCAAAACCACTGTGGTGTTAAGCCTAGCTGTGCTCACTGACATAGACACTGCTTCTGAAGCAAAACAGGTACACCCAAGGAATATTAATAGAAAGAAATATTGCAGGCTCAGGCTAAAAAATCAAGCATTAGTCCTCTGGGATTCTTAACAAGTTCTCCTCAGCAAATGAGTTATAAGATAAGTCTAGTTGAACAAGCAAAAAAGAGGTGTTTTGCCAAGAAGAAGATGAAAATTATGAAAAACAGCAGGTAGATTTTTTTTCACCCACTAAGAGAAGGCCAATAAGTTCAAGTCAGCATCATTTTTCCCCCCCTCATTATTTTCTAGGCTAGGATAGAGACACAGAGGGAATGTTATCTACCCATACCAACCTGCTGTCTGAAGACTCTGAACTAAATAGGGGCCTGTTTAGCTGGCAGAATTGTTTTCTTCATACCTTTTACTTTTGTCCTCCAAACTGCATATGAATTTCATAGACCTCAAGCTGTACTTACAACTTTTCCCTAATTCACGGCACTGGTAGTCTTGGCTGTCCTCCATCAACTTAATAGTTAAGTCTCAAAAGTCTGTTATGGATTTTATAGACTTGGGGGAAGCTCATTTTGCTCGTGTGCAGGTTCTCATCTGTTCAGTTTGGTTTGCTCTCTTCTGTAGTGACACATTTCATGTCTGTGGCATTAATAAATAACTAAAAATTATTTCACCTATTTCTTTGGATTAGGTTGAATTCAAGGAATGAAAATGATCTACCATGGACAAGTGTTTCCTCTGGTAGCAATGGGATAAAAAAGCAGCAGCGCTGGTAAGAATTGAGTATGTCTTTACAATTCCAATTTTCTATGCCATGGGTTGAAGTAATTCATAGAATCACGGAATCGTTAAAGTTGGAAAAGGCCTTCCAAGATCATCGAGTCCAACCTTTAACAGAGAAGTCAGTGCATTGTGGTTCAACATAATCACTACACACACCACATATTCCTTAGAATTTTGAAAGCATCTACTTTGTCCCTTCCGAAAATAATATAGCAAAGACTTCCAAGGAAATTTAGCACAAGGAAAATTAATGAAGAAAATAGGTACTGACATGGCTAAAAATAATTTCCTCTGAAAGCACAGAGAAAAGCTCCTGATGGCACATATTGCTCTCCTCCCCACCCCAACCACTTCCTTTGGCTAGGGGTTTCCATGACCAAGACAGTTACAAGTCTAAGTTACAAGTCTGCATGGTTGCACAGAACCAAACCAGCCTTCTGCCTTTATTTTTAATTAATTTTTGAAATTCTGAAATAACTAAGTAGAAAGAAGCTGATACTTATCCCAGGTAGTGATATATTTTGTGTAACCTGGACATAAGGCTATTTTATGTAAAATAGATGCAGTGAGCTGTGTAGCTTAAATAGAACTATATATACTGCTCAGGTGATCAAAAAGTCAACAATATTAATATTCAACCATATTTTTCAAGCTTTTCTTTAAAATCTTTGTGTAGCAAAGGAAAAAAAGGCAGCATAAATATAATAGCATGAATATTAAATTCATAAGCCTGAGATACATAAGCAGGGAAGTAAAACCTGCAAACCCTCCTTGCCCTGTACCAAGAAAAAAATTTAATCCCAACTGGGAGCAAAGTGCAGCTTCTTCTGGAGTTCTTAAAGTGCACAGACACAAGTGATTTCCAATTTCAAGACCTTCTTAGGCGTGTGTAAATGTGTCTCATTTTCTGTATACTTAGTAGGTCATAAAGTCTTGTCATATCAGCCTGGAAAGAAACTATCACATCCAGATCACAGCAAAAGCTCAAAGTTTTGTTCTGAGAGGCCAGTCTTAAAAATTTTCTACCTTTGAAGAGACTGTGCTCTTTAATTTCTAACACTCTGGCATATGCAGTGCTAGACAGCACAACAAATGGGTTTTGATGGCAAAGGGTATTCAGTAATTAGCCTCAGTGTAGAAATGAGTTTTGGTTTAAAGACAATATCACCTGAAATGTAAAAGGCAGTATTTAAAATATAGGAGGAATTGTTTGCAATTGTTATGTTTGCAAGGATATGTTTTCCAGCAAGAGTGCCATGATATGGCATACGGGTTCATAATGAATTTCATGTAATTACAATAGGTCATCCTTCAAAGTAGTGTTTTCCAGAGAACTCCAAGAGAAGAAAATGGGACTTTGTGCTAAATAAATAAAATAAAGAGAAAAATGCTGGAAATAAAATTCAAGTGATTTTTCATTTCTATTTGTATAATGTTTGCTTTGGGTTAAAGGCATATGTAGGCCTTTTGCTGGAAGGCTGAGCACACTGGAAAGAACAAGAAAAGGAAGGTCAAATCCTGACATGATGCTGTACATTAATTGATTAAGAGAATATTATGTCATTTCTGAATAGGCTTAGTGTCAAAATCCTGCTTCCCTCCAACTCTGGCAGCATTAACAGCATGTTGTTGATACTATAATTCAAGGTCTCACTACCTTTGACAGCTCTGCGAGGGTATTTTGGAAGGATTTAGTGGTTTTGAATAGCTTATTTCACTAACCCCTGAAGAAACACTTTCCTTCAACACAAGCACAAGTGGTTATTTTCTATACTTAATAAGGCCAAGGTAAAGAAAACCCAATTGCGTATTTTTAAATAGTTTATCTTTGCACAAGCCTGGGTTATGCAAAGCACAGAGCCATATACCTGCTTTCATAGACAAGGCTAATAATATCTGAAAAAATCTAAAGGATTGGTCTAACTCACATGCCAAAACTTTCAAGCAGGAGTATAATATCAGAAAAAAAGAAGTGCTATTAAGAATAGGAACCTCCCCACCTGATGAGAAGCTGCATCTTCTACTCATCTCCAGGGATAAAGAAAGCAACAAGTCAACAAGTTCTCTGCATTTCCCACCACAGTATAGTGTTGAACACCCAATTTCTGTTTGAAGTGTATGTGGAGGATCCGTGCTAAAACTGGTCCTGCAGCAGACAAGTGCAGAATGTGTCTATTTATCCTGTAGATTTCCTAACTTATGGGGTGAGAGTGAGGGGTGAGAAAAAATGGAGAGAGGAGTGAAAGAACTCAGACTTTTCCCAATATCCTTGTTAAGTTCTTATCTGCCTTAGCTGTTCTATGGCCACTCCTCACTTCCAGGATTTTCTGTAGCCTTGGATAAATATCCTCACTCATTTTTTGGAAAATAAAAGATAAGAACAGTGGTAGCAAATGTGATGAAAAGCAATCAAATCAAATGCCATCCATATAAACCTGAGAAAAATCTGAAAAGCAAACAGTGTCTCCACCAGAGAACTGTTACAACCCATCTCTGTTGTAATTATTATAATATAATACTATTTTCCTTAGCAATACCCTAGGGTTTGTTTAAACTGTATAAATTTTGAAGAGGTTGACGCTGCAATGATTCAGTGGATTATACAGTTGGATTCTTCTTAAACTACAAGTAAAATTTAATCCCATTTCATTTCCTAGATGACCCCTGATTAAGCTTGTCCAGCATCTCAGATGTTACATGACAGTTACTCTGATACAAGAGCTGAATTGACTGAGAAAAATAACTGGAGAGGACCAAAATAACAACCATAATAATTCACCTTTCCATTTCAGTTTGAAAAGCAGGTAACTATTCCTGACTTGCACATACCAGAAAAAAGTGATTTTCCCAAGATCACCCAACAGGACATGGACTGAGGTCCAAATTGCCAAGATCCTACCCAGTACTGTTCACATTAGTCCACAGAGGAGGTCTTTGGTTTTCAGTGACAATTCCCATTGCAGTGATCTCTGGGATTTCCTAACAGGAACCAACCTGAAGTCAGTGTAGAAAATAACAGAATAGGTTGCACCAGAAGGTTCTGAAAGCAAGTGCAGATAAGTTTTGGCTGTAGTACCAGTAATGTCGTATCCTACTGTCCCAATTTCCCATCTGGAATGACAGTAAAGAGAGCTGAGAAGTTACCATGGTGGTTGCAATAAGAACTGACTGCTTTTTCCATGTCTGGAAGCCATCTGATCTGTTTTGCATTCAAAGCCTTTGCTGGAAGGAGTTATGGCTCTGTGACTATTATTGTGTTCTTAGTCATACATTTATTAGATATGAAATATTTTCACTGAGCACTTCTTAGAATCATTACAGAGCAATTTAACACTTTTATATACTTTAGCCAGTCTTATTCTTTGCCTTCGTGACTCCAACTATCCCTTTCCCTCTCCCAAATAAAAGCAGATGATGATTTAATCAAGGAGACATGCTGAGGGCACCAACAGATGTGGTTTTGCTGCTCCACACTCTGACTCAGGGTCTTCTCCAAATCCCCAGATGAAGTCAATGCAACTGTTTCGTTGCTTCAGAAGGGGTTTGGATGAGGCTTTTTTCATGATCCTGGGAAAGGACTTTACTCCCTCTACTGAACACACACTCTTACGAAACAGGGATGGCATTGGGAACCCGTGTTTGAACTGCTTGCCTGGGAGATGCCGTAGGACAGACAACACCTTATCATGATGATGAAGAAGGAAACAGTTAATGGTCCAGCCACTATTAATATAGGTTAAAACCAAGTAACTCTTGTTTATATTTCATTGTTGTTTAAAGTACTCAGAACTAAAAATGGAAAAATCTGGTGAATATTCTGTGTTTACATTGACTTCGTTCCCATTCACGTTTTCCTAACACGAAGAAATACTTCCTCAGCACAGAAACAAGGGAGAAAGCTTCAGAGGACAGAGGGAAAGTTTCTTTTGCATGAGAGCTCTGCTTTGCAATTTTCGCGCCCCAAGCAGGATGAAGGAGCCATTTCTCAGGCCCCAGTATGGCTGTTCCAAGTATTTCTGTCACTGGTGGGGATTGCGTGCGGAGCTGGGTGCATTTGCAAGACCCCCGGGGGGCTGCTGATGGTCCCAGAGAGAGGACAAAACCCTGCTTGACCCCACAGGGGGGCTGGTGGTAGCCAAGACAAGGAGGTTGGTGTCTTGGCTGCCCAGCTCAGAGGTGCTTTGCTTTGCTGCTGGGGGATTCCTGGTCCCTGCCCCCCTCCCTCTGCTTGTCCCTGCCTGGTCGCTGAGTCCTCTGGCTCCATTGATTTATTTATTTCTTCACGCAGAGCTCTCCAAGATCAACCCCGAGCCACGGGCAGGCTCTGGGACAGGCAGCTGAGGAAGAGAGCAGCGAGCTCTTAAAAGTGAGGCTCTCCAGCCGTCACAGGAGGCAGCCGTGCCAAAACACGGAATGATTGCCTAGCCCTGCTTTTGCAAGGTTTTACAACTCCGTTCACACTTCCATCTGTCTCCCTCCCCCCCTTCCCTATTTTCCCCCCTCCCTTCCCTTCTCTCTTTTTCTGTCGGATGCTTCAAGCAAAAGAAAATTTATGGAAGTGGTTCCAAGAGCTGTTTTCTCTGCCTTGGTGCTAGTCGGTGCATGCTCCTGGCTGGCTCAGCCCTCCCTTCTCCCTGCCCGGCTCCAAAACTCCTTCACCTCACACAAAAGATAGATCATGTTACCCTTCATTAGCTGCCTTCTGGGCCCCAGCCCCCAGAGTTGGTGAGTGCATCCTTAAAAGTGCCAGGTACATGTAGCTCCCTGCCCCCTGCACCTCCTGTGTAGGATAAAATTCCCTTTCCAGGTTCCCACCCTGGGAAAAATGTGAATTTCAAGTTTTTTCCAAAAGACAAAAAACCTAAGTGATGCTATCTTTCTGCGTAGGGACAAGTGGTAGGAAACGCAAGTTGTCCTCCTTTCTGTTTTAATCAGCAAATTGCTTAATAAATGTAAGGTAATAAATCAGAACAGTGACATATGCTTGGTTTTGAGGACAGGCTGCCTAAGTGGCACTGTACTTGTCCTACATTCCCAGAGCCAGCTTCAGGTGTGGTCCAACAGGGAAGGCAGGACCCTCACTCTCTCCTGTTGCTTTTGCCTCACTGTGCCAGAGAAGCAGCTCAGATCTCATGGACAGCAAAATTAATTTTGCTGGGACTTCTGACCTTGAAGTGTTCACCCAAGCCCAAGCAGCAGCTGCAAAAGGCAGTTTTCTCCTGCCTTTCACCTCCTATCCCACTCCTTGTTCACTTGCATCTTTGCCTCCCTCGTTTTCTCCATGCATCTCACTCCAGGGCTTTCTGACCTTAGTATTTCTCTGTCAGTGCTGAGATTGCAAAGAACAAAACTTGAAAACCACAATTCAGACTCTGATCTTAGTTCTGTGCTTCTCTTCTAAACCCTGATGGCCATTTTTGTTTACAGCTGTAATCCTGATTTCAACAGCAATTTTAAGATTTCAGAGTTTTTCACTGCCTCCCTTTCACTGGCTCAAACCCAGATCAAACCAGGATTTCAGGGTCTAAATTTTCTTGTACATATTTCTGTGTTCAGACTAAGATCTTGAATGACAGGAATCCGTGACAGTGATTTTCTGAAGGTGAACTGGTAACTTAAAATTAAGTGACAACTCTGATGGGCTCTGAATCTGGGGACATTTCTAGTGCCCTTTCCAGGACTGCCAGGCTGACAGATACAGCAGTAGTGCAAAAACAAGCCTGTTTTTAAAGGTTTGTCTCTTGGCCTTCCCTCCTTGACAATGTCTCACCTACGATACAGCCAGTGACTCATCCTTCAATTATTGCTGCTGTCATTTTGGTCCAAATTGCTCGGAGGAAGGGAAGTACTGACAGAGACACTTTGGGAGATTAAAATACCCGTGTCTGCGATGCTTTATAACAGCTTTGCTATAAGGAACCCACTTTCTCCATGATTACTTTGTTATGAATTCACTTGTGTAACACATTCTTGGAACAGCACCGTTTGTTTCTGGAACCAGGAATCAGTGACAGGAGATTCATTATAGACAGAGAATATTTTCTTTAAAGAAAAGCTGTCAGGTCAAGTCAGGCTTTTATATTGCTGTTTGTAAAACAAGGTGTTTACATACCTGTAAACCTGCCATGTATTTTTTTTCCCCCTTCTGATGAAAGTCACCTTTAGAAATGTAGGTGGAAACAGTTCTTTGGCACTGAAAGCAGAGCGAGAGCAGGAAAGGCCAAGCCGCCACACTTCCTTGCCCTTTCCTCCCCTTACGAGGTGCCAACCTCCCTGGGAATGTGCCCAGGGTGCTGAGCACCCCAAATGTCAGGAATGTGCAATGTGCACCCTTCACCCTGGCTCTGTCCCTGCTGCAACATCACCTAAGGAGAGGGTGCAGCCTGCTGCCTGCAGCCTCCCTCCTGCCAATCCCCTGGACCATGAGAGAAACCACTCTTTGTCACAAGGTTAATAATTAAGATACTCCAGCTGATAAATAAGAGTGCTAAGAACTCGGTGTGCTGCGTATCCCTCATCTGCAGGCAGCTACTCAACTCCTTTATCTAGCTTATCATCTCCGAAGGAAAGTATAATTTGGCAATCGTGGTCCAAAAGTGTTTAGACAATTCAGTCAGTGGAAAACCCTGAGGGAAAAAGACAGCTAAAAGAAAAACATGAAGACAGAGGGATATAAGAGGAGAGCAAGTCCCACTCGATTTTGTCTTTGGACAAAATATCTCTTGCCCATGGTGAACACACAGGGACTGCTACTTTCTCAGCTTCAGTTTGCCTCCCAAAGATGAAGGAAAGCAGGCTTCCTAGATAACAACATAAATTAATCTAGAAATTAGATGCTCAAATCAGAAACAGGAAAGCTGCAAACCAGGCAGGATCTCTGCATTTCTGCTTTCCTTACTCTGTGGCCAGTGGAGTTGTCACTGGATGTTTTAATTCTGGAGTGAACACTTCTGTCCCCTAATTTACCCCGTCATTTGCCCACCCCCAGGAAAACCAAATTTGTGTTCAGATAAACACAGACTCACTCCCAAGCCTACATAGACTATTTAATTAAGAGTTTCCTAGTGGAAACTACACATTATTTCCTCAAATTAAACGACCCTCCATTCTGTTCTAGGGACAAACAGAAATCAGGAGGCAAGGGGCCAGGTCATATCCTGAACTCCCATTCCCTCAAGAGCATCAACTATCAGACTGCGCAAACACAGACCTGTGCCTGTGATGGGAAAAATCAAACCAGAGGGCTTTGCAGCCAGAGGGTTGGAAATGCCCATCTCCTCCACGGCCAAAAACCTGGAGTGTGGCCAGGCTCCACTGGTCTGACTGCTGAGGAGAGGAAGGAGCTGTAAGCCAGCAATTAGTAATTCTGCTACTAACAGGAAAGATTGCTGGGAAGCATAAATAGAATTGCTGTTTATATGAGAGTTAGTGCAGGAAGTGGTGCTGCTGATGGCTGGGTTTTTTTTCAGAAAGCTGCCTTGCCCGGGGAAGGATGCGGTTTGTCAGAATCGCAGCCCCTGGGTGAGGAAGATCTTCATGCACGGAGGTTTGGGACTGGTTTTAGGGATTTACATCACTTATATTATCACTTTCAGTTCAAATGTGCATTATTAAGCCCCATAGCATAGGAGATAACACATAATCCTTTGGTACACCCTGAGATTTATGCTTACATTGTGGTGCACAGGGGAAAAATCTCGGATTTTCTGAATGATTGCTTTTTATTTTTCCCAGAAACACAGTTCACCCACAGAGATCCCTGAAGGTTTTGAAGGGATAGGTGTTTTTCCAAGCAGCATGAAAATAGAATCATGAATTAGTCATAATAATCACAGAATTAACAAACAAGAAAGATAGTATAAGTTTTGGGAAGGGGATTAGTTTGTTTGTGCAAATGGTAGAGCAAGGGAATATACCTCTAGAAGAAGTTCAGTATTAATTATCTAGAGGTTTGAGATGAAGAGAAAATAAGGCCTAGAAGATAATCTGACTTCTAATTTTCACCAACTTCATTCTCTGTTGTTGTCAGTCACCTTCTGCTTCTCTTTAACTGGAGCAGTTTCTCCAAAGATCAAAGGACTGTGCTGTTAGTGCAGAAAGGTGTGGGTGCAGTGACCCCTTTTTGGGAGGTGCACAGAAACCAGGGGTAATTGGAAATAAAATAGTAGATAAGCATTTTGGCATGTGTAAGAAAATAAACTCTAAAATACAGAAAATAGAAATAGGGAATTCTCCTTAAATTTCCTATTTACTTATCTATCTATCCATCAATCTATCCCCAGAAAAAAAGAAAGCATTTCACTTGGGACAAGATGGAAAACGAGTAATCAGAGCAAAATTAAAGATTTTCCCAAGTTCTGACAAATAAAGGTTATTCATTTATTAACACTACTAAAAATGAACGACATTAGGCTGGAGGAAGGTGACAAAAGCATTCCTCTTGGAACAGCACATCATGCATTTCACTGCACATGTACATTTGAATTCAGTCTCTTAAATATGTCAGCCGTGTGCCCACTGGAACTCACAACCCTGTGTTGTTTGGCCAGTCCATCTAACCACTGAATTGAAGGGAAATACAGACATGCTGTGGGATGCAGGAATTATTGGTGATGACATGTATCACACTGGGAGCAATGGGGCAAAGTGACAACATAACACGAGGAGAAAATTATGTCTGACATGCCCTTTACTTTCTTTATTGGCATATAATTTCTGGCCCAAATTATGTAAGGACCTCCAGTGTTATTTGACAGTACCTGGAGGAGACAACCTTAAAATGTTGCCAGTTTTGCCTTAGATAAATAGATAGAGTTTCTTCAGTGCTCCTTGCACTTCCTCCTACTTACTTTAGAGAGTGCTCCCAATCTCAGGCAGCGATATTTAGCTCTCCAGAAACTGGCAAGTTTTAAAGGATCATTGTATGTTTTCATGCTCAGGTGATAAATCTGGAGGTGAGTTCCTGGCACGGCCAATGGGAATGTGGATGTGTGCTGCAGAAGACAGGTTTACAGCATTAAAACCTGGGAGAAGTAATTACGTGAGCCACTCTGGATGAAATCATAATTAAGCCTTATTGGGGTTTGAAAGTTTGGATTTACAATATATTTCCCTCACCATTTTTCATTTTCATGAACCTCTGGCAGTTGCTGCTTCCATCTTGGACAAGGAGAAAAGCAGCTAAAAGCACTATGAATTAAACAGTGGGAAACCCTTATACGTTCAGGAGGGCACGCTGGCAGTCTGGAGAGAAACCTTTTTCTTTCGGGACACAGAGCTCCATTATATTTCTCAGGCTGAAGAGGAGCTGTGTTGTTTTGGGGGTTCATTCAAAGTAAAACCTTTTTCCATGAAAAGGAAAGAAAACGTTCGAGGTTCAGTTGTGTTTTCCCTGAGGAACTCTTGCCTTGAGAAAGGGCACAGCAGAAAATACAAAATTCCCATTCTGGGCGAGAATCAGAGAAACAGGGACCTTTTTCCCTCAAAAGGGAATCTATTGCATTGGTGTGGACTAGTAACAACACATGCCAGTGCAGGAGCAGCAAGTTGGGTGCAGTAGGAAGAACTCCACTGACAGCTTATAGAACTGTGAGCACTGAAAATGGTTAATCTGCTGTGTTGAATATTTTGCAATATTACTCCTCAGATCATTAAAATGTGCAATTAGCAATCCCCAAAAGCTGACATTTTAAAAGCCTTAGATTTCATTCCAGGTCTGAAAAGTGCTGCAAGAACTGAGCCATGGACACTCTCCAGGAAAGAGACCATGTCAGACGTATGTTCATCGCCTGTCCACTACTTGCGAAACATGTGAGCCTGTCTGTGTGCTCACCACAGCCATGAAACGATTTCCCAGGCTCCTGGAAAGACTTCCCAGGCTCCTCTCTTTCCCAGGGCTTTATACCTGCATCCTATCCAGACCTCCAGAGCCCACAGGAAAACTGATTCTACCCACTGTCACCTTCTTGGTTTTTCACCAGGCTGAGGCGGTAGAAACTCCGAGGATGAGCTCACAACAGTGTGACTATGGACTTGTTGGGAATTTTGGCCAATATGTTAATAAATAACGTAAATATCAAAGAATGCAAAATATTGTACAGTGGCAACACCCATTACCTCCAGCATTGGCAAGGATTCTAATATATAAACATATATGTAACACAAAAATTCCATTAATTTAGATAATAAAGATTAATACACTAACCTAAATCCATACAGCCTGGGTATCCAAACACTAAGAGAGTCTGAATGTTTTTTCCATTAGGTTTGGGGGAAAAAAAATTATAAAAAAAATCCAAAAGCAGCTTCTAGTTTCAAATCACTTCAATAGAGATTTGTTTTTTTGGGTGACTTTAAGCATGGAAGTTGGATTTAGCTGCCTTTTTGCCTCTTGTATAGAATTCCTCAAGTTGGCATGTTATCTCCAGGGGTTATTAAGACAGGCTAAAAAGAGTAGACTTTCTGGGAAGAGAAACAGCAAAGAAGTGGTGGAGATGGAAGATATAAGTAGCTCCAAGGATGGATACCACAGACTCAGCCTTCACAATAAGGGTTGTCACAACCTCCTTTCTCACCCACAATTTGTGCACAGTTCATCCACAATATTTCCCATTTCAATTCCGCAGTTGCTTGACAGGCTGCTAAATTTAAGTACACACCCAAGGACATGCTGTGGACTTTTCCTGGGCTTAAGATGGGGAATATAATCCACTGCTTTCCAGAATCAAGGTTTAAAAGCAGATATTGAGACCTAAAACCCACGCAATGCAGAAAGGGCGTGGAATTAGGCTAAGACTTCAAGTGTCTCAGTAACTGAAGCAATGTCCAAACTCTCTGCCTGGTTTGGGTTATCTGGAAGCAGTCCAGCATGCTAGATTATCCAGAGAGATAGCAAGTTATATATGTTAATGGGGAATTTAAGTAATACGATTTACAAATGGCAAGTACTCACTCCTCTGGTTCCCCAGCTAAATCCCAGGAATGCATTGCTTGGAATTTCACAGAGCAATCATAACCCCCCCCCCCAAACACACTCCTTGTGTTCCTTCTTAGGTTGATGCAGTACCAAAGATCATTACAACTCCATTTTCAAAACTGATTTTATTACTTCAGTCTATTTCTGTAGACAACGTCATCAGGCCACATTACAATACCATTCTTTCATCACAGACATTGCATCACATTAGTCTTTCTCATTCTTGCACACCCTACAAATAGCAGAATACAAGTAAAGACTGAGAACGACCATTAGAGCTGGTTTATCCATCAGCCACATGGACATCTGGATCAGCCAGAGTGACAAAGCCAGATTAATACTGATTTTCCTAATAAAACCCCACACCATCAGCTACAGGCTGAGTTTAATCCTAAGCCTTATAACCTCATATAATCATGGCAGCATTGGCTGCTTTCTCTTGGAAACAACCCCCTGGGCACTGCTGGAGACACAGCACCTAAATTAGATTGTCTCTCAGCTTGACATTGCATGGCACCAGAGAGGGGTGGAAACAGCCTTCCAGCAAGGATAATGAAAGGCACACCACAAATTTCTGCTTTAACTATACACCTTTCCCCTCTTATCAAAATCAAATTTATAGGCATTTTATTTAAGAGTGTGTCAGCTATCTTTGCTTGCAACATTAGCAACTGCTAATAAAGATAGCAGGAAAGAGGCAAGTGAAAACAGGGAGAACGTGATTGCTCTGACTGGCATCTTTACTGGAACTGGAGAAGTTTAGGAAGCTTCCCTACTGGTGGCCCAAAACCAGTCAAGATTGGCTCTGTGATGTCTTGCTGAGAATGCCATGATCTTCCACTGCAACTTCTTCAGCAGTGACATAAGAGCTTTGAAGGAGGTCACACTACTGCATCAGCAGATGTGCAGAGGCATATCCTATAGTATGTAAGCCTCCCCTGAAACCTGGGTTTTCCCTCTGGGGGTGAAGGAGCATTTGGGGTAAGTTTAATACAAGGCAAAAGGGTCTGTTTCTTTGAGGTGGTTGCTGTTTGTGTACTACCATCCGTGAGGAACCATTCTGGTGTCTCCAGATACTCCCTTTGGAGTAATAAGAGGGATACATCATTCTGGAGTATCTTATTAAAATTACTGCACTTGTCTGTGTCTGAGGCTGGAGCTAATATTCATTCAAAACAGCAGGAATGGGTGGTTCTTGCTCTCTCTTCATGACCATATTGTTTGCATTTTCTGCAACCTTCAAGCGATAAAAGAAATATAATCATCTGTCTGTTGTCTCCCTGCCAAATTGTCAGCTCAGCCAGTCCAGCACATCAGCAGCCTCAGAGATTTTCTAAAACAACTTCCAAGCCATACACAAGAGATACAGGGCACTTTATAAAGCAAAACCAGATCATTTCTCAGCCCAAAGCCACCCGTGAAGTGTCAGTCTACGGGAATCAATTCACACATGTTTTAATCAACTTGTAAGTTACACTGGATATATGGGAATAGTTAAATTTATAGAGCTTGGAGTCTGGCCCATTAAACTCTGTCTATACTGTTTTAACACTTCTGGAAGCCTACATTTAAATTTGCCTCAGGTCATGAGTGAAATGAATACTCCTACTTCCAGTGAAATACCAAGCACAGACCCATGAATGCGCAGTGAAAACAAAACAAAAGCTTCCCCGTGCTGTCAATGGCAGGGCTCCTGAGTGACTGGGGAGCAAAGGGCAGTGGGGATGTGCGGGGATGTCCCACTGCTCTGGCTGCAACCAGTGGTTCCAGACATGCAGGAGAACAAACCCCGCCAACCATATACGAGCAGAAACGTGCCTTGTGATGGGATCCAGCTGTTTGCTGAAGGGTTCTCGGCTACTGACAGCCAATTTAGGAGTTTTGGGAGCATCTGCAGGTTTGCTCTTATCGATGGATGAGGGGTTTTGACTGCTTTTTCTCTTGGAGCAGGTTTGGCTGATAGCATCAGCATCTGCTCGGCAGCATTAGCAGCCCTGCCTATGCAGGTACTGAGGAAACCAGAGACAGGGCTTTTGCCAGTCAGGACAGGAATGTTTATTTAAATGTAAGGAGAGAACCAGATCTGCAGGTGCTGGATCTACAACGAGTCTCAGAGGGGCAAAAACTGACTTGGAAAAAAACCACTGCATCCCGAGAAATGGAAAAGGAAAAAAAAAATCCCCAAAACACCAAGCCAAACCTCTTGCAGGCATATGCACTCCCCACACTGAAAAGGCATTTTTGATTTCTAGAAGAGATGGCTACAGCCCTCATGCCTCTGTTTGCCCAGTGACAGGCAGCCTTACACTTTGAATACCAACATGAGAATTTGCAAAAAGAATTACTTCAATTATCTTGTTCCCTTGGCAACCACATAACACACACTCATGTTTTAATGAGTCACTGCCACTGAGGAGCAGGGGCTGCTGTGCAGGGTAGGAACCCTATCCCAGAGCCCCACAGCACCCTGGGGAGCCCACAGGGCACCCGAGGGGATCCAGCAGCACCTGCTGTTCCCACCTCGTGTTTTTTTCCCTAACAACCAAGAAAAAACGCAGTTTACTGTCTTCAATATGAGAGTATTGGGTCAGAGCGAGCACCACTGCAACCGTAAAAGCCTAATGTGAACTACTGTAAAAATAAAGCAATGTGAAAACATAATTTCAACCTCTCAGGTGCAATAGACTGTGTATAAAATTGCTGTTACTGAGCTAAATTCTGGCTGAGATACTAGTGGTGTGAAACTGGAGTAATGTCACTGACTGACTGCAGCTTTTTTGGGCACACTCAAGAACACCACCTGACGGATAAGCAGTTGTATGGAGACTATTTTCAAAACACTGAACTGCATAGCTACAAAAAATAAGTTATGCATGCTATCAAAAGCATGTAGAATATATAACTTTTATACCTCATTCTATTTTATATACATCTATACATACATCTATGAATCTAGGCAAAGATAATTCTGAATGGATAGGCTGATTTTTATTGCCTTAGTCCCACAGCAACTGTGAACTGCTAAAAGGAGCAAGAAAAATGACAAAAGTTCCTGGGAAAGTTTGTATTAAGATGACAATGATGGAAAATACTTCACGTATTCAGTGAAGGAATTGACTAGTAGGAAACAGAATATCTAAGATAAGGCTTGTGAGAATGGAATGACAATGAACCTGGGGCTCTTAATAATTTCTTTAGTTCAGTTAGACAAGAGGATGACCTGAAAATAAAAGGAAACCACCCACATACAAGTTTTTGTGGTGTAATTCCCTGCTACATGCAATCTTTGCACTTACTGCTGCAGCAATACCTTTGATTATGGTGGTTTAGAAACATCAGGTAGTTACTACACTTGCTAAATCAAAAGTTTGCCCAGGAAAAAAACCCCCAGGCACAAGTGGAGCATAAGGGAAGGGTCAGAAAGGACCCTCATACCAGGCCAAGCAAATCTCTTTCCAGATACTTTTTAAGGAAATAGTAATTTAAAACTCAACAAACCCCACTTTTGTTGTAACAACGGAAAAGCAACTGAGCAAAAGAAAAGAGCTTTTAGTCCAAAGTTTTGGAGCTTGTGAGTATTTTGTTTCTGAAAATTTGGTCTCTTTTGGCTTTCTACTGTGCCTGACTCATCACAGGTACGATCATGCCTAGAAATTGGTATTTTTCCCACTAGTGTCAGTAAAAGGCTATTTTGCAGACAAAAGACACCAAAACATTTGTATTGGGTACTCACAAGTGATGAATTCAGCCTGTTATCCAAACACCACATGCTTTCCCATCACACTGGTAGCAGAGAAGAAGAGCCAGGAGCAAGCAGAGGTGTTAAACAGATAGCTTGAAAACCAGCTGCAGTGAGGCAGCAGCTATAGGGTACAAAAATAGCAACATTCCCCCATGTAATCACAACAAATTGTTTTTAATCACAAGCAGATGTGATTCTTAATCAGTTTTCCAAAGTCAATCTAATGAGAGCCTCGGCAACTCCCAGCTGAAGAAATACTTCAGAGGGCAAGGGAATACCTATAGGTCAGTTTACATACCTTGGCAGCAACATGCAAGCCAATGGGGACATCCAGAAGGAAATAAGGTCACAAATTGGCAGGGCAGCAGCTGCATTTACCAGTTTAAACAAGATTCAGTCGTTGAAAATCTACATCTTAAAGGCCAAATCTGCAACTCATAGACCAAACTATGAATCTTCAACTCAAATGTTATTTCCATCTGAACATATGGATATGAAACCTGGATGCTCCCCCGAGGAACACAGGGAGGCAGCTTAAAGCTTTTGAAAGAAAATGGAATGAAAATATGAAACGGAGTGGATTCCTAACGGATGGCAGGAGCTATGGAGGAGCTCAGTAATTTGGACCTCTGGCAAAAGGAATGGGGGCATTTGGCACAATCAAGGCTGGAGGCACACAACTGAGCCATCAGAGGAGCCTCAGGGTAACCAGAGGAATGATTGACTGAACAGCTCCATCAGACACGCTCAGAGGATGCACAGGAGCAGCGTGAGCTTGGATGTGTGACAACATCTCTTGCTCCAGCTGAAACTTGGTGTCACTGGGTAGGGACACTCAGGCTCCTGTATGATTGACCAGTGGATCCACCTAAATATCTACTCAGCTATCTCCTGACATGACAAGCTGTGATATGATGTATACACGTGGTACTGGCCCTAACTGATATAAAGTTCCTCTACTATTTGCCCTATTCCTGTATCATTACAGGAATGATTTTCAAGCTTTGCAGTTGCTGCGTAAATGAACAGAATTTTCCTAGATCTTTTCCCCGTTTAGTTATTAACATTTAAGTTACACTGTTATGCTTTTTTTGGCGTGTTACTTATGTCTACAAGTTGTTAGAATTATTAACACTGTATTGAACAGATATTGGAACTCCTCAGTTTATAATTGATAACAGCTCGAAAGGAAAGGTAATTATTTTTTTTTTCCAAGTGGATTTTCCTAACTGTGGGAATTTATTTTTAAAATCTTACATTTATAAGAAAAGTTCTGCTTTGTAACCCTTAGATACCAAACCCATGGATAGATTGATGTCAGTGAAACTAACTCTTGCATCTTAAAAAAAGCATGAAGAACAATTCCTGATCCAGCAGCTGAAGCTGGGGAGTCACTCAGGGCAATTTCAATGCGAATTCTCCGATTACCACAAACTTTGGCAATGCACCTTTCCTGAAGGAACTGAAGCCAGTGCTGCTGGGAGTCCAGAAGCAGCTTCCCCAAGCTCCATACCCTGCCTGGGGCACTCTCCTGCTGGCATTCCCTGCAGACACACATATGCAGCCTCGCTGGAGTTAGGATACCTACTACATGGGCATTCCCACTGCCTGCCAGTTGGGATGTGAGGGATCAGAGCTGTCATTATCAATCAGAGCTAGTGAAAAGGCTGCTTTCCAGGTGGCACAAATGAGCTCTGGTAATCCTTTCCTAGCCCCCTTTCTTGTGATTGAGGGGAAAATATTTCACTTGTTTTCTGATCTTGACATGAGGGTATTTCAGATGCTGTGAGCGCTCCACCATATAGGACTAGATGCACAAACAGCAGGAGGGACCTCACATTCAAAGGAATGGAAAGAAAATAATGAATTACTGGAACAGCGCTGGCCACTTCAGTAAGAACACCAGTCATCTAATGAAAATATTGACATTTATGGGAATCCACAGGCAGAGTTAGGCATAGTTGTGGTCTCTGCTACTGTATCACTTTTCATAATGTTTTATTTCTGTTTACCTTCCAAAACAAACTACTGTAACTAATATGTTTATAATAATTAAGGAGGAGACAGCCAAGTTTGAGAGAAGAATGGCCTCCAAAATTCATGCTTTTCCCAGCTGGAAGGGAAGGCTTAATTGGGCTGAGGACTTCTTTTCTTTCTCTAATCAGATAGGAAAGCTGGGAGGTAGGAACAAGGGCCCTAATTAGTGCTGGTGTCAATCCATGAAAAACAATGTGCTTGCACAAGGGATTCATTTAGTACTCTGCCCTTTGCTAATCATGCCATTAGCAGCTAAATAACCACAACTAATATATTTATATGAATGCGTGTGTTTGCATATACTTGTGTGTGTGTGGATATACATGTATGAGAATGCCATATATACTGGTCAGGGCTGAAGCTGGAGGTGCTGATTCAGCCTGAAAATGAGTATCTTGAGGACAATCTCTCCTCAAGCCTCGAAGCAGCTTTTGTGGTCTGTCACTGCACCAGGACTGACAGTGCACAGACCATGCCTGGGAGGAACAGGGAGACAGCTTTCTCAGGGAAAGCTCTGTGACTGTTTTGCAACCAAAAATGGTCCCAAAACTGAGGGGTCTCACTGCTGGAGGAATGGGATGGCACAGGGCATTGGGTAGACATGACTGTGTTTGTGGTTTTTCAAGACAGACTCGGGCTGATCGCTTGTGGCAGGGAAGTCTGATCCCTTAATCTCACTGAGAAAAACATATTCTGTGCACGTTCTCTTAATTACTCATCAGGGAGGGCCTTACTCAGCATGTAGAAGAATTCAGCCTGTTTTTCTGCCTTCTTGGGAGCAAAACAGAGCTGGCTTTCCTGATCAGCTGGTAGTGAAGGCTTCCTCAGGTTTGTCTATATGACGCTCGTATATCCAGCAAGGATAAGCATCTATCAGCTTCTCATCAAAGGCTCCCACAACTTTCCACTTGCCCAGCTGACCTCTTCTGTGGCCAGACTGGAGAGGTTACTTCCTAAAGATAACCGTTACATGGATCTGCCAATTATGAAGTCACGTTTATTCCTTCCAGATCAAGAAATCATCAGGGGAACACATTGCAAATTGAGGCACACATGTCCCTTTTTCCAATAAAGCCGTATGCCCTTATATAGCAGTTAGCAATCTGTTCTTTAGCACTTGTTAGTCGTGTATCAGCTGGTTCCTTAGAAGTATTTTGTTTCCAAACTAGTGACCAAGTAATATCATAGACCTGGTCAAACTCAAACCAAACAGTGAGGAGTTCCTTAACTAAAGATAGAAGGGTCTAAAACTCACCTCAAACATTTTGTATGGCTACAAGAGAGTCACAGACACGCAAACCCAGCATAGCAGGCAGGAGAAACACACCTCTTCCTGTCAATGATTTTTTCAGATTTCAAATTACAGGGTGTGCACAAAAGATTTCTTCAAGTTCTGTACTGAGTATAAGGGAAAATACTGGCCTTGGAAATACAACTCTCACTACAGTAAATACATTCTCTTCTACAGTGTAATCACTGTCGTCTGAAGTCATCGGTTGAAAACTACCTTGTAGCACTAAGAGATACTACATTTACCATTTCCTTCCAAACAAACTCTTTCCAGATCCCAAGTCTTTCTGTAATGGTTACCATTAAAGCACCAATTACCACATAGGAACTGGAATCAGTCTCTCATTCTAATAAACAGGCAAAACCAGCAGCAAAAACTTTAACAACTTTTCTGAAAAAGGCCAGCCATGCTTAGAGTTGAGGAAGGATGAGATTAATTTGAAATATTAGATTTTTAAAAAGGACAGCAAAAAGGATAAATTTTTCCATTTATCAACTCAGAGATAAAATCTGATTTACGGCTTTATACGTTTTGTAGAAGCTTTGCTGGAAGAGTATAATATATCTGCAATACTACATCTTTAGAAGAATCAATATAGAGCTTTAAATGTGAAGATTTTACACCATTCAATAGTAAATCTGCAATGACAAAATGTGGCAATAGAAGAATTCTATAATGAAAAAGGGATTAAGGTAAAATATTGATAAACCAAATGCATCTCCATACATTCTCCTAATTCCAACTGGACCTGTGTTTGCATGGCTAATTACTGGAAAGAGTTACTGGTTAAATGCTAAATTTACTAAGCTGTCCTCTTCTGAGGGCAAGAGTCTCCGAATCTCAAAAGTATTTAGGTTTCACAAAACGATATGATCAAGCATTCCTGACAAAGCCTCCACGCTCCTACTCGATTGGAATTTTTGAATTGCAGGTTGCAAGCTGCTGAGCACTCTGAGAAGGCTTTGAGAGAACAGTGGAAGCTCCAGTTCTCAGCTTTCTGTATTTTTTGGTATGTGATAGGTTCTCCACCTTCTGTTGAAGACAGCAGGGAGCCCTCTCTGCTCCACGGGAACCCCTGAAGCATCCCCTATCTGGAAAATCACCAGCCAACAAATATTAGGAGGACCTGTTACTTAAATCTGTTTTAGAAACTTCCTGTGCTACTTTTTTTTTTTCCTTTTCTTTTTTTTTTTCCTTTTCTCTTTGCAGGATTTATCCCATGGCCGGTTTTGATTGTTAATGGTTTATGTTTTAGAAAATGATCTGGCTTGTTATTTATACCCTACATCTCTATTTCAGTTATGCATTCAACAGCTGGAGTCCATATGGAAATGTTAGTCATTTTAACTGAGTGAAGACCTTTGCAGATAAGGGGTAGGAAATAAAATAACTTTTTTCCTATTGGGTTCCTAATCATATGCCATTTAAGAGAAGTATGTATGGAACAGGATATTTTTCCTAATATTACTATTTACTATTATCAATTTCAGCCTGCAAATTGGCCCTGAAGTAGGAAGCAAACAAAGAAATATTTTATTTTAGAACAGTGAGCAGGAATTAATGGGACTGAACATATCACTACCAGTTTGGAAGAGCAAGACCTTCTTCCTGTAGCAACTGTCACTTTTTTCACTTTCCTACCTCCCTCAGGAACCTTTCTGCCTGGGAACCAGCTCCGCTTTCATCCAGAGACACAGAACTGAGGTTGTAAATATCTAAAGCCTAACAGACTCATTCTCACCTGGGCATCCTTTCCTGGTTTACTCTTTGCCAAGCTGCGATTGCAAAAGCAATTCCTTGAATAAACACCATGGAGTTCTTCCAGCGACTACAACCACATAAGACAACATGTGGGGGTGCTGTATTTAACACAGGTGATAGCTGGGCTTAAGAGAGTAGGGAGCAAGTGGCGCTACTGGAAGTCCAAGGCAGCGATGGAGCTGTCAGGAAAATCAATTACAGTGAGGCAGTGGAAAGAGAATGATGGAGAACTTGAAAATTAAAAATATATATGTTCTAGAATTTCAATGGAATAACCATCTTGCACCTGCCATGCCTATACAGGAGAATGGCTTGTGTAAAAAAAAAAAAAAAAAAAAAAAAAAAAAAAAAAAAAAAAAAAAAAA
>NW_020955503.1:753541-775727 GCF_003031625.1 Empidonax traillii
AAAAGAAGCGATGGTTTAAGGACAGTTTACCACATGCAGCTGTGAGAAGTTGTCAAAAGGAAGTTGCAAGTGTCACAAATCCTATACTTTCAGTTTTCTCTGACCAATTAAAGTCTGAGAAAGCTGAATTTATGGAGCAGTTCTTTTTCAATAGCAAATGCTTACGCAAATGCACAACTGGCTTTCAGAAATGCAGAAACTGCTGGATGTGGATAGTAAAATGGTTTCATATTAAAATCTTTTGTGAAAAAAGCTTCTTGGACAATTAGTGCAAGTTATTGTCCAGCCCATCACTTGTTTCAGGTAAAGAAGAAACCTGGGGAGTTTCAAAACAGAGGTTTTCACTTACCCATTTTTCATTATGAATATTGTCTGAGCTGATATTTGTGACACACTATAAAATATAAGTCTTCCAAAGTTATACATAGGCCAAAATTTAATTACTAGAACAGGCTGGGCACTAGTATTCTTATATATTTTGAAGAGGAAGAGCTAAGTCTGGGTATAAATAAATGTGAATACTTCAACAGAAAATATTTTGCTTACACATTAATTCTGGGTATAAATAAATATGAATACTTCATAGGAAATATTTTGCTTACCCAGACAATTAGGTGTTTTCACAGCCTCAGGGTATACCAGGATGGAAGTGTTCCCTGCCACATGGTTTGTCCAGCTGGTTTCTCAGGGGACCAAGTGACAACATTTTCTGCTTGTCAAGTAGAATACCCTTAGCATTGTACCTCAGAGCTTCTTTATTTTCAGTGTTTGAAAGGTTTTCCCAGAAGCCAAGCCACATGTTACCTCACATTAATTTCTTCACAACATTAATTTCTTCTCAACATCTCCACAGATGGAATCTCAACTCCCAGTCTAAACAATATTGGGAGAAAAATTGGGAGTAGAGTGGGGAAAGTAAGGGGAGAGACTGCTCCCTTCTTTTGTTGCAGAATGAGGATGGACAGGGTAACTCATTCCAAGAGTGACACAAACCCCATGATAACTAACAACCAGGGTTTAAGATCTTGACAATTCTACACCCTTCCCAATTAATATATTCCCGTGCCTTAGTTTTATCACTGGAAAAACTTCTCACCCTTCAGAGTTTTCTAGAAATATCAATCACTGCCTTTTCACCTGCACGTTAACATGTTTCTTCAGTTGCCAATTCCGTTCCAACACACAAACACTTTCATATTACTTTCCTGCAGACAGGAGAGGGGAAGGAAAGGAGCAGAAGATATCCGTGCTGCTTGTCAGTTTGGTCCATAAATCCTTTGGTCACCTAGGATGCACATGATATGAACAAGTGATACCACAAAGCAGTGAGCCACAACATCCAGCACAGCTCAACCTTCTATCTTATTTAGCTGAGGAGAAGCCCAGTTTCCTCTTGGCTGGTGTGTGGCTGAGTCAATCATTTAATGACAAAATGCTTTGAAGCAAGAGAAGCAAATGATATCCTGAATATCTGCTGTGAAAAACAAACTGGGTTGCCCTTGCTTTGCAAAAGTCATCACTTCTAGGTTCCATGTAGCTACAGACATTGCACTAGAATCCCTCTGAGAAATCAAGTTCCAAGCAGAGTATGCAGTGCCCAGGGATGCAGGGCATGGAGTACCACCTGTGGGTGGTACTCCAGCACTTGTGGGGTGCTGCCCATCCCTACCCAGCAGCAAATTGCTCTGAGGGTTGATCTGGAAAGGGAAAAGCTCAGAACTTATTTTCTCAGGTGTGTGGAGCATCTGGTAAACTCTGTCAGATCGCCCATACATTTTCCTCTTTCTTCGATTGTAATTCTTTTTCATGGGCAGTTTCGCAGTATGAAATTTGCAGAGCTGAAATAATATTAAAAGAAAGAGGTCCTTCTTTGCAAGGTAATTTGAACTCTAAACTGAGTTGGGACTTGATGATGTTTGCAGGTCTGTTGTGTTCATTTTCCCCGTACCTTTCAGAACTCCAGCCTTCTCTGTGAGTATACTCATGGAAAGTGAATTTGAG
Organism: Empidonax traillii; assembly: GCF_003031625.1. Taxonomy (NCBI): domain Eukaryota; kingdom Metazoa; phylum Chordata; class Aves; order Passeriformes; family Tyrannidae; genus Empidonax; species Empidonax traillii. Next base: position 755,543 of record NW_020955503.1, read on the forward strand.
GTAATAGCTCACTTTGGACTTTACAGTTGACTTTCAAGCTTGCCCTTTGCAAATCTCATTATAGCAATTAGCTAGATAGATGGTGGAAGAATGAAAGCATCCCAGGAGGGAAAAACCTGGATCTAGAGAAATTCAGGAGAGTTTTGCCAATGGTAGGATTTCAGACCATATTTGTAATCTGACAAACAAGGCAGCTGCAATTTTCAAGTATTCATGACTGGTGACAAGATTTCCGCTCCAAAGAAATTAAAGTAGTCAAATGGTGGATACATCCAACTCAGTTTGCAGACACAAAAAAATGGCAGCAGTTTTTATTGTGATATGACCTACTGTCTAGGACCAGAATGCCTAACCAGAGCAATTTAGCCAAATTTACAAAAAATTTGAATGAATTAAATCTATTCCATAATAGGCCCTGGTACTTGATCTACAATTCCCAAGGTGCACAACTTATAAAATGAATCTTTTTATAGTTTGTAAAGTTGGCAGTGGCAAAGAGAGCAGCCTTATTCTCAGGTAGCATTTAAACCCCATGAAAAGTGTTGTGAGGAGCTGTGTTATTGTTGTAACACTGTAATTCAGGGTAGACTTAGAGGGTCAGGGTGGAGTATTGTTAGAGGGACAGGTGGGAGTTATGGGAAGGAAGAGTCCATTCCTTCAAATGTGTCATTGCTAAGAAATTTCTAAAAAATTAGGAAAATTAAAATAATATTAAAATAACAAGCTGCTGGCACAGGTTTCCCAGAGAGGTGGTGGATGCCCCATCCCTGAAAACATTCAAGGCCAGGTTAGGTGGGTCTCTGAGAAACATGATCCAATTAAAGTTGTGCCTTCTCACTTCAGGGGGGTTGGATTAGATGGCCTTAAATGGTCTCTTCCAACCCAAACCATTCTATGATTTGACCATTTTCTCTTTCTAGATCTGTTTTAATTCAGGATTAAATGCAGAGCAAATCCTGAGATTATTGTACCCTAAACACTGAGACAGATTTTCTCTGTTAAAACCCTTTTTCCTGTACAGTGTCTTTTTTCCAGACCAATTTCTTTGCGTAAGCAGTGGATTAAATATAAATAATACAGAACTTGAAGAAAATACTTGGTCATTTAGTCACTGGTGACTTGTTTGGATGAGATAATGAACTGGAAGGCTTACAGTTTTCTCAGAGGAATCTATACCCGTGCGCAAAGTAGCTGTCTGTCTAAAAGCAGCAAAGTCTTGAGATGTTTTATCTTCCTGGTAAATCCCTGTGTACTTGCACTCATTAATGACTATCCTCCTCACAGTACTGGGAAGTGTGACTGCTCCCCCAGGTGCCCCAGTTTTGGTGGGCACATACTTCTTGATTACATCCTGAGGCCTTAGAGAACAGGAAGAAAGGTAAATATGGACTATGAACTGACAGTTCAGGTAGGGTGGTTCTTTTCTTCCCAAAGCCGAGTTTGTGTGTCTGAAAAAACAGTGGCATGCTAGAAGGGCATTTGGAAGGAGCTGGAGCACCACACTGGGTTTGTGGGCTAGAGTTTCGAGGTTTCATATCCCAGCACTGTCTCCTAGAGCAGAGAAACAAGACGGGCAACCTCGCTGCTTAACAGAGAAATGCAGTGTCTCATTTTATAATCTCTTCACTTTATTGGCTCTAGGGAGAAAGGGTATTATTCGGAGAGGACTTGTGTAAGTGCTGTCTTTGTCAAACATGTGCAAAAGGAGAAATAAACATTTAAAACAGCTGAAGGGTAAAGAAGGCACTGCCAAAAAAATGCTTGTTGGAAAGAAGAAAATTAAATTTAAACCGAGTGCTACTAGTATTGCAAAAGAACAAGAAGCAGAACCTTCCTCTATACACAGCACAGGAGCCACAATGCAAAACCCGTGAGGGGAAAGGAGGGAAAATGCCAGCACAACACAGGAGCATCACCGGCAGAGCCTCAGTGGGAGCACGGGTGTGGTGAGCCAAGCCCGAGCCAGGACTGACTTGGGCAACCTCCACAACAGTGTCTCTTCCCACAGCCACGCCTCCACCTGCCAGCAGCGGGACCAGCCCTGTTGCTGGTACCTGCACAGGAGTTGCCTGCTCCCACTGCCGTCACTTGCTGGGGTGGCCCACACACCCCCCTTCCAGCATCCCTCCCTCTGTCAACACCCATGAACCAACACTGCAAAAAAAAAAAGGGAGTCTGATTAGAGCAGAACTGCCTTGCTTCGCTTTGCTTTGCTGCTGAATAGCAGGAGGACCCTTTCCCCTCTCCTAGAGCTGGTACAGCTCCACAGTAAACATCATCCAGCCTCCAGCTGCAAGGAACTCCTCTCAGGAGGGGACATCTGCACTTGCTTTACAGCCTGGAGTTTGCTCATCCCATCTGATTCCTGTCCTCCTGTACTACTCACAGCGATAAAGAACAGCCAAGATGCAGTTTGGCCCCGCTGCTCCCTTTTTTGTTATGATTACGAAATATCATCACATCTTGGTCGGCTGAAGGAACAGGGTGTTTAATTTCTCTCTCTTATTCTTTATGGAAATGGGCCTGAGCCACGACATTTGGATCCAGCCCCTGCATTAAGCGTTTTCAAATGTTTGGACGTAGCCATCCGGCTCATCCCTCTCTCCCCGTGCCTCACCCTGGGCGCTGCCAGCCACATTTCGGATTTTGCAAAATCCCTGTAAATGGATAGAAGAAGGGAGAGGCGGAGCTCGGAAAAAAAAAGGAGGAAAAGCTAAGGAATGGACTGCAGGGAAAAGGCAAGGAAAAGGGTGTTGTGTAGCTAGCACTGCCACTAATATCAGGGAGCACACCAGATCTGTCACAGGAGTGATCACAGGAGATTTATGCCTGCAACTTTCCAGGGACTAGTCCCAGAGAAAAGCTTCTGCCTTTCCTAGTGTGTCAGAGCTGCAAGATGAAGATAAGGACCAGATTTCATCAGGCACCAATTGCAATCTAAAACACACTGCAAACGTATACATATTAATAAAAAAAGCTACATTTCAACCTCGTTACATGGCAAACTGGAGATTTAAATGAAAGGATCCTTCAGGGGAGTATCAGGACAGGAGGTGGGAACAGGTTGGTCTCTCTTCACAATCCTAATTTTGCAAACAGCACTTAAAACTCTGCATCCAATAGTAAACTGAGCGCTCCAAGCTTTGCCCCTTCACTTATGTATGTCGTATAATCAGGAAATGGAAATTATACAATCTGCCTCTGGCTTCTGTAGCTAAGAAAAACACTGCCCAGAGTTCCTTAGTAACCTGGAATGCAAATTAAATGAGATGGTTTCCCCTCTCTGATGATAGATGTCTTGCACGAAGAAAAAACCCCTTATATCTGAGAACAGGATTATGTGTGAATTACTCTCTTAGTTGCACTTAAGTGTGTTTTAAGATGGTTCCAGTATCCCATTCAGACACTTACAAGCAAAACATAAACTCATATTTTTTCCTTTTTTTCCCCCCCCGAAGTGAGTAGATATATTACTGTCTAGAGGCATGTAAATCCGTACAAATTTATTACTCTGTTCTAATTAAGTTTATTTGTTGATTTATCCATTTCACCTCCTTAAAGAAAACAGAGCTAAAAGCTCTTCAAAAGCCATGTGGTGACAGAGTCACCATCCTGTTTTAAAGTTTGTGGGCAGTAAGTCAGTCCTGCCTCATCCCAACAGCAAAAGCATCACACAGCAAACTCACACTTTGTCTGCACAAGCAAAATGGACATCTTTTAATTTCTCTCCTGAGCTCCATGACTTTATTTGGGGTGTGAGGATGAAAGAAAGAGAGGAGATAGGGGTGTGATTGATCTACAGAACCCTGGCTTCCACCCTTCTTGTCTCTTGCAGTCTTCCCCCATCTGTGGGAAAGGAGGATGATGAGCCCTCATTGACAGCTCTCACTGTCAAGTGTGACTTCAGAGTTGGGGGGGGGGGTGGTGTCAGGCAACAGGGTGTGATCTCAGCTGTCTCCTTCCTTCCTTCCTTCCTTTTCCTCTGCTGGGACCCAGGACCTGATGTAAATTCACTGACGTCAACAGGAGCCTGATCAAAGGGGCCTGGATTAGACCCCAAGGGCATTGCCTCCAAGAAATGTTTATGGCAAATCGATGTGACTTCAAGGAAGTGCCCTGCCTTCAAAATTAAGCATAATCTAATTTTAAAAATCAGGTGGAGCAATCTTCTATTTAGGTCCCGATTCAGGAAATCACTGAGTAGTTATTTAACTCTAAACATCTCATTAAGTTCTCTGCTGTCCAGCATGAGACCAGAACACAAGTTCACACATCTTTGGTTTAAGTACATAATTAAAGGTAAGCATGTGGCTAAGCGTTTTGCTGAATGGGGATGGAATTACTTGCATGCTTAGATGTTGTGCTGAACCAGGGAGACAGGGGCTGCTTTGTACTCACTGAGCAGAGAGAACAGGGAGCCTCTGCTACTGAAGGGTGAGGGAGTGAGCAAGACACGGAGTGTTCTGGAGAAGCATCACTGGTTTGTGAGGAAATTAGTGGGACTTTGGGACCTGCTGCAGAAATATTGACAGGAATAGGGAAACCTGTGTGTGCCTCATCAGTCTGTGCTACTTTTGCAAGCTTTCTTCCTTCTGGCTTTTCCTCCATCTCATAGACTCACAGAATGGTTAGGGTTAGGTAGCCATCTAGTCTAATCTCCCTGCTCAAGCAGAGTCCCCTAGAGCATATTACTTAGGGTTGTGTCCAGGTGGCTTTTGAATATCCCCAGTGAGGGAGACTCCACAACCTCTCTGGGCAACCTGTTCCAGTGCTCAGCAATCTGCACAGTAAAGAAGTTCTTCCTCATATTCAGATGGAATTTCCTGTGCATCAGTTTCTGGCCCTTGTCTATTATCCTATTGCTGGGTACCACCAAGAGGAGCCTGGCTCCATCCTCTTGGCATTTTTTCTTCAGATACTTAGATACACTGATAAGGTCCCCTCTCAGTCTTCTTTCCTCCAGGCTAAACCCCATTACCTTTCTAGAGGGGTCTTGCTGGAATACTTAAGAAAAGTGAATGTGAAAACAAAACAAGATGGAAAGGCATCTAAAATATTTTTAGGAGCTTGTAGCCTGTAAATATTGCATTCCTGCTGCAAGGTGAGCAGAAGGAAAGTCCTTATTTTTCCTTACTTCGGGTGTTTGAGTTTTGTTGCTCAGATAAAGTGCCTGGCAGTTGGGCGACACTGCATACGAGCTATAAACCAGAGCGAACAGGATATTTTTCCAAACGCACCGTGTCGTGCAGCAGTGCAGCGGGGATGCGAGGGAACGGATGGGTGGATGGATGAGGCACTGGTGCCACCTGCTGTCCCACCTCTTCCCGCTCGGCCACAGGGATTTCGGCAAATAGAACTTTCCCTGCCCTCTCACCGGTTCCATCTTTCTCTTAGCTTTAAGTCTGCAGGAGCAGAAACATCTCTTATCCTTTTACCTTTCTGGTTTGAAATTCTCAAGTCGATCTCCAAGTCTTTCCAAGCACATAGTGCTCAAAGCCAGGCTTATCAGCATATTATTGCCACTGATATTCCTGGGTTACATGCCACAATTAGTATTTTGTTTAACTGCACCCTCATTTACCCCCCAAAATCCTACACTTTGAAAAAGCAACCCAGTTTCAAAATCTAAGGAAAAAAAAAACCACAGCAGTGTTTGTTCTTTCTGCAAAAAAATTGCTGATGGGTATTCATCCTGATACTCTGTGTCCTTCTCTGGAAAAAACCTCCACAACTAACCTTTACAAACTCAAACTGGCTGATAAATTTAGGGGCACACCATCTCCTCTGTCATCCCCAGGGCAGGCTGAGGGAACAGAGACAACCCTGTGAGGTTCAGGTCTCAGGCTCCTCATTCCAAACAAGGGGAAGGAAGAAAGCGGGAGGGACACCAAACCACCGCTGCATCAGTGAGCACTGGAGATTTACACAGGCTTTTGGAAAAAAAAAAATGCACATTCAAAACATTTAATGCAGTATACCAACAGGACAGGGCTACACACACACAGAGCCCATTCCCAGTCTGACACCCAGCTTAGTGTCCAAAGGCACTTCCCTTCAAATGCTGTGCACTCAGATTTATTAGGCAGCTTTATGGACTGATACTTCCTCACATTTTACTAGTTTGATTAATTCAGCTGGCACCTCTGATCTTGCTTCCACTACTAACATTTTCTCTTGAATGGGATGACTCTGTAGTCTCACCATTCATGTGTTTGAGTCAGATTTTACATCAAAGATGTCCTGGGTTTTATACTGTCAGAAGCAATTTTGTCCCAGAAGAATGAAGATTGTGATTATCCCAGGAGGAAAGCTGTCAACTCAGCTCTGTGTAGAAAAACTGCTGTCTACAAAAGCTTATGTTGGACACCCTCTGGCAGACTGCCCTCTTAAAAAAAAAAAAAAAAAAAAAAAAAGTCCAGTGTTACCTACATGAAAGACTTTTTCTAAGAGCATTTGTGTTTGCTGACTTGGTTCGTACAGCGAATTTAAATGAGACAAAACAGAAGTATGTCTTTCCTTTTCAAGCACTCGTTTTTCAGCACAATGTATAGAAGAGTGATAAAGAGGAGCATAAGGAAGACTCGCTTTAAGAAGGGAGTGGCAAGTGCTGAGCTTTGATGATGCTCTGTCTCTCAGTTAGACCCAAAATTCTGCTGGATCACACAGTGCAGGCTCTCCATAGGCCTCTAACGCTGCTCCAAACACAGGAGTTCTCTTTACCACACTGTAAAAATCAGCTTCGTGTCCAGCTGAGCCAGTGTGGTCATCCAGGAACCTGAATTCCAAAGGAATTTCATATGGCCCAAGGATCATTTCCTTTTTCTTCTGTTTTCAAAAAGAAAGGAGAAGAAATCACTGCCAATGAGCAAATTTGGCATGACCATATTGACATGAGATCTAGGAACTGAACCAGGTGCAAACCCTTTCCCCCCATCCCCAAAGTAAGACTGAAGGACAAAGATTTTGATTTAATGAGGCTCTTGAGCAAAACCTTAATACCCACTGATTTCAAGAGAACCCCACCAAAGCTTGCAGGGCAATATGTGTTCAAGTGATTTACTGATTCTAGGCTTGATTATGCAAAATAACAGATAAAAAACCTTTATGAAAGAAAGAAGAAATCTGAGTGCCAAAGTCAGAAGAAAATAGCTATTTTGAAAATTCTACAGTGTGAAAACTAGAGGCTGTCATTCTGTTCAGAAACACAGGTTTCTCCCTTCAAATTCATGCCTCCCAGGCTTAATCTAATATGGTGGTGTTTTGTATAACTTCAAAAAAAAGCCTGCTTAAAAAAATGACAGGATGGGGTACATTTCTATTACTGGAAATGGAATTTTAAGCACCGAGTTTTATCTTGTCAGTTTAGTTCAACAGTGATGTGAGCTTGCAAGGGGTGAAGTGGATCACTAATTGCCAGAAAGCACGACAATAAACTGATAAGCACAGGAGCTAAGAGTCTTTTAGATGAGAGATGTTCCAGGAAAGGGGGGACTGTTTGAACAGGTACTTTTCCTCTGCGAATTGGCTTCTCCCGCAGTTCAGCTGTGTTTGCCTCACTTTTGTTCTCTGATCCCAAAAGGAGCACACTGGGGGTTGTTTGGACCAAATCAGGGAGACAGGTATATACCTGTACACACCTTGCTGCCAATGCCAGCTCCACCCTGCAAATCTTGCAGCTCTGTTTATGCTACATTTTTCCATGGCTCCAGACAGCCACAATTTTAATTGGACTGGCTGGTTGTTTTTTTAACCCTTTTTAAATTTTTTTTTATTTCATTTTATGATGCTAATCTTGGCACTGGAGGACTCCTCTAATTCAAATTACAATATCAAAATACACATCAGCTAATATAACAAATGGCCATTCACCTAAAATTAGGCAATCTACCGTAAACAATAAGCCAAATTAAACCCACGCTTCTCCTTTCTTCTTTTTGGCCTGACCTGCTTCCCAAACATCTAAGCAAGAGGGAAGGTTAAGAGATGCAGGAAGGTGAGAGGAGGAAGTACCAACCCTGCCCTGGGCTTTTCAACCTTGTGATGCATTTTCCTCTTCATGAAGGGAGTGCAACAAAGGAGAAAAAAAACCAAACTTTGGCCAGCTGTGAAAAGGAAATCCCAAAAGTGGGAAGGGACTATTTGGATGCAAGTTTTTCTTTCTGAAGAGTTGCCATCACCGTGAGGAAAAAAAGAAAAGGAAAGGAAAGGAGAGAGGGACTGGCCTCATTTTAGGTGCTTTGTTCTGTTTATGATGCCTCCTGGAGCTTCCCCCACACCCCCAGTCCTCAGCTATTAGAAATAGCAGCAAAGGAATAACAAAAGGATTTCAGGAGCGCATGAAAACCCTAACTCCCTCAGGAGAGAGACTGGGTCTTGTCCTGGAAAGTACCCTCAAGACTTGGGCTGGTCTATCCAAGGGGTGCACAGGCAACGTTTGAGCCTGGGTATGTCAGCATCAGGCAGAGTAGAGGTGTTTTGCTTCCAGGTTTAGGCAAAAGTTTCCCTCATTCCCATTTGCTTAAATGATTATTTATGAATTAGTGAGCTGGATTTATGGCACATAGCATCCCATAAATTCCCCCAGATCCCACTGGACCACTCCATAAAATACTTACATACACTACCGACTGTCAGAATAAGAAACTGTTTCCAAACAGTCTGAACTCTGGGCATCCCTCAAATAACCCAAAGTGAGTTTTGTGGAAGTTCTCGCAGCTTTGGCTGTTGTCTTAGCAGGGGATCTTGCTGCTGCCCAATGTAAGATACCAAGTATTGTGTTTCCTATTCTGCCTGTATGGTTTATAGTCTGAAGGAAAAAAAAAAAAAGTGCAAAATAAAAGTGCCAGACAAAACTTTAAAAGCATTTTTGTTTAAGGTAATTATGATCTCTATTTATGCCTATTAAATTACAAAGATTAATATGAAAGAACACACAAAAACTGCCAGAAGGCAACACCTGAACTGTGTATGCTAAGCGCCTGTGCTGTTTCTAAAGTAACTGCTCACTCATCTCCTTAGAGCTGCCTAGATAATTGCAACTTTTTTGTGTAGAGTTCATTTGAAATGAAGAAAACAGGGATTTCCTATTCCCCAGCCTGGGAATGCTTGGTGGACTTTGATCCATGGCTTGCACACCGTACCTTTGATAATTCTTTACAATAGGGTGGAATTTTGTTCGCTCAAGTGCGGTGGGATGTTTGCTGTAGCCACGGCTGTACCAGCTCTTCCTTTCTTGCAAACACAGAATTGCCAGAGCTTTCCTGAGTCCAAAATAATCATAGATAAACGAAAGTGTATTTTAATATTTGTATTACTAGGGTATAAATGTGCTATATAGCTCCTAAGCGCAGCAGTAGCACATCATAATTTTCTTTTCAAATTCCTTCAAAGCTTTGTGATGTTTCCTCAGAGTTTCAGCTCAGAAGTCATACTATGAAATGAGTATTAAAAGGACCTCTACAGACTACTCAGATTTTTTGTAGATAAAGAACATATTATCTTCAATTTGTGAGGAAATATTAAAAAATAAATTTTATAGTGACAGTTAATCTGATAGACTTTTGCTGGATTAAATTGAATTAAGGCAAAGGTTGGTAAGAACAAATGAGTGAATATGGAATTAAAAGATGATCTTTTTCTATAAAACAAACCTCTTCTGAAAATAGCCCATATTAGACTATATTAAACCTATTTATAGTGATGTTCATGACCTGTCTCAAAGAGAAGTAGAAATAACATAAGTGGGACCGAGTTTCAAATACTGCTCATTGATGTGATTGACCTGTAAGAGATGCTAGAGATTCTCCCCAGTTCTGTAACTTATAGCTGATTCACTTCTGCTGCCAAACATATGAGGACATAGCCTCAGGTTGCACCAGGGGAGGTTCAGGCTGGGCATCAAGAAGAGTTTTGTTGAGGAAAGGGTTGTCGAGTATTGGAATGGACTGCCCGGGGAGGTGGTGGAGTCATCATCCTTGGAGATGTTCAAGAAACAACTGGGCATGGCACTCAGTGCTAGTTGACGGTGTGGTGATCTTGGGATCACCAAAAAGGTTGGCCTCTATGATCTTGAAGGTCTTTTCCAACCTAAATGATTCTATGATTCTATACTCAGCCCTCAAGCATAGGTTGGCAGCCACTGGAGCCTGTAAGACAGTCAGTGAAGATCTCCATTCTAACATGTGCTAAGCCTCTCAGTACTGACCCAAAGGAAAACTGATAATTTTATCAGTTTTACAGAAACTGACAACAAAGTGTAAGTTTTTGAGGAATAAAATTAGGGGTTTTTGAGTGACATTAACAGCTTCTTCAAGCCAAAGTTTCAAGAGAAAACCAAGAAGAGGGAAACCTGGCATCTTCTGTCCCTCTGCTTGAGCTGGAAACCTCAGCTATGAAAACAGGATGGATAATAAATAGTTCTGTCTCAGTCTCATGTGGACTAACATGATTAAAAAGATAACACATCACTCAGCATGTTTCTTTGGTTCTTCATTAATGAATGGTTGGTACATAGCTTTATTAAAATGCCAGAACCTCATATCCTGCTGTAACTATTGATTTAATCTTCCTGGTGTTCACTTGTGTGGAACTACTCATACTTTACATCACAGGTACAGGAAAAGCAGCTGGATTCTCCACATGTTTCTGGAGGCAATAAGAAAACCCAGGCTGTCTGGTATTTGCTATAAAACTCTACCCTGGGTTTTTGGGTTCTACATCTATTCTCTGGCGCTGAATAGCACTTATCGATGCTTTTACTGGCTGCAGACATGTCTGTTTGTGAGGGAATATCGTGTTTAACTTCCCCAGCAGGATCTATTCCTTGAAATTTCCCTTGACCTGCAATTGTGGCCAAGCTGATGCAGCAACACAAGGATGAAATAAAGGAGGAGTGGAAGGATTTGGTTAGGTGGGCCAGGGGGTTAATAAGGGCACCAAACTGAGGTTACCCCTTGCAACACACTTAAAGGCACCGAGATGTGAAGAAGTGTAGAGGTCTAAAAATTCTTGGGGCAACCCAAGGGCTTTCCATGGAGAAGTGAGCAGGGCTTTTCCTCAGCCACTTGACAGAGCAACACTTACACGGCCAGTGAGGTCCCATCAAATGCAAAGCCCATAAGCTTTTGAAACAAGCTACCGGGAAGAAGAAAATAAAGTACCTGTTTATTTTCAAGCTGTGCAAAAATACAGGTTCCTGTATTGTTTCTGTCGTGAAGAGCTCTCTTATAACATTTCAATCCAACTTTTGCCAGCAGTAACTACTTCTAGATGCCAGAGATGCAAACAGCTCCTTCCTCATATCCTCCCCTGCCTTATGACTTCTACCTGCAGGTAGGAAAAAAAACACTCCAAAATCTCAACTGCTTGTTTCAAGGCTGTCATCAGTTTGCAGTTTTTCTTCCTACCAGCTGACCAGGTAAGCAAGAAATTATAGAACTCCTATAGAAGATTATATGTTTAGCCCTTCAGAGTGGGGAGGTATGTAACCTTTCTTTCAAACATCCCCCTGTCACCTTCCCACCCTCTCCCCGAGGCTCATTCCAGCTTGTTCACAAATCAGAGGTAACTGACAGAAGCAAATCAGATCCCATAAATCACTCAGGAGGTGCTGCAGCAAGGAAGGTGAGGGTGCACTGCCTCTGTGTGAATTGGAGGTCACCAAGATGTTCCTCATGACTCTCTTACAGATCTCATTCCCCTCTCATCCTTGGGACCACATCCAAGAAGTCCACCCTTGCCATGAGGGAAGCCTGTGGTTGTGTCTGAAGGGTCAAAATCTGGGGCTTAACAGCATCACCTTTAAGAATCAAATCTTCCTCGATCCTCTCTGCTGCTTGTCTTCTTGAAAGAAGGTCACTTATTATTGTGCTTCAGAACAGATTTTAACCCCTTGACTTAATTCTCTGATTCTAATCTCCCCAAAATAAGGGCACTTAGTACACTGCAGAACAGATTTTAACACTGTGGATGTTGGTTTATAGCTCCAAGAGAGGGAGGGAGTTGCACCATTCTGCATTACTATGAGTTTTTTTATACAGTGGCTGAAACACGGCACACAGGTAGGTTTTAATAACACCTGCCATGCTGACATTAATGGGAACTATGAGCATAAACCCACAGAGACATGAAAAACAATGCTGAGCCCATAAATTAGAACAAAGTGGTAGGTAAGAGAAATCTCCAAAGCACTGTTAAATGGTTGTTTACTGACTGGAGCCCCTCAGTGAAATGATCTGCTTCAATGGGTCACTAAATTGCCAAAAATGGGGTGGGGGTTAAAGTTGAATATCTTAACACAATTGTTAACATCAAAGAGTTCTCATTTTGCCAGAAAAGAACCCTCAGCACCTGCAGAATGACGTCAAAACAAATTAAGTGGTTGCCACTATACTGTCATTAACCAAATTCTAGGCCTTTATACTGTATAAAAACTTGACAGACCAATTTTTGATGGAGAAAATACTTTCCCCACTCTATGTACCTACCTAGGTACTGCACTTTAATGAGTGATATTTTCTGCTCAGGTAGAAAGGTACATGGGTAGAGGTGCTGAAGTGTAACTAGGGAGGCGAATTTTCTCCCAGATACTCACCTTTTCCCATTGTGTTGAAACCTAGAAATGGAAGAAAAACCACCCTGAAAAACCCTAACCTCGTGTCTGTGAACTTTTGGCACTTGAAATTGTTTTGCAAGTTGAAAGTAACATGAAATCCTACTGAATGCTATTAAAAAGGTGAAGCTTTTAGATAGCCCTATAACCAGGAAAATAGAAAGGAATTTAAACCAAGAAAACAAACAAAATGAAGAACTCCCAACGTGCTCCCAATAATGTAGCAAGCTTAAATTAATTTGTTGTCTTACTTCTTATTCTAACCTGTGCAACTTTGTTTTAGGACCCATATATAGTTTTCAAAGGATGCTTAACCACCAGCTCTCTGAAAACTACCCTGGTGGAATACACACTGCCAAATAGGCTACATTACATGATGAAAACATCAAGTTTTCATAAACTTTGTTTTACAAACACAAGATATGAAAATGCTTGATGTGGGACCACGCAGTATTACTTAACTGAAGATAATTGCCAAAATCCTACACCGTGCATTCAAGTCATTCATGAACTCAGCACATTCACTTCTCCTTCAAGAGTTCACTATCTGACTAATTAACAGAGCTGGGAGAAAAAAACTTTAAACAACTTCCTGGGGATTAAAACAAGCCACAGAGACACCAGATAAAGGCTATTTTTCTTCTGACTGTATCAGAATGATTTCATCCTGCGTTGTCAGGGTGGGTGTGAAAGCACATTTCCCTCTCAAAATGAGGAATTCACGCACAGCAAGGCTGATATTGGTTCTAATGCTGTGGCTAAGTGAATATTTTCTTTTTCATTATTTCTATTTCTGCTTTAGGTCAAGATCAGATGTCAAAAGACTACAGTACCAAGTGAGAAGCTGTTGTATTATACTCAGAAGTAATTATTGCAAGGAAGTGTTTAAAATCTCGTACTGGATTTCCCCAAGTGAGGAATATTTTCTCTGTTAAAAACCATGAGAAACCACACTAGCAATAAGACACCAACATTTTTATCCTTTTTATCTCTTGCTAATACATACAGATTTAGAAAGAGTCTTACAAGGCCTATAGCTGAATATCAGAAGTTATGATGGAATGTTCCATTCTGCTGAAACAACAGCAAAAAAGAGATCAAAGCTTTAGAGTCTGGTGAGAGGAAAGTTCTAGGAAGTTCAGTAGCAGCCATATAGTTATTTTTAGTCCCTGTGTTTCACTAGTTCCTTCCTGATCCCTTTCAGTTCTCACACCTACGCAGAGGAGATGGTATCCCATATCCTGGAGCAAACCTTGTAATGAATAAGGAATTACTAGTTCACCCTTAAAACTATGCTCTCACACAAGTAAATATGTCATTCAGTTCTATGCTGCTCTCATGAGACCAACAGAAAAATTCCAGCATCGATGGCAAGATACACGTATGACAGATTTCCGTGAAAAATATCATGCTCCTCTGCTCTCTGAGTTCAGCAGGCCTGGTCTGGATGTGTGGTAGGTAGATTTTTGGGATGTATTCATGTGAAGCAGGGGCATTCAGCAAGAGGAGTAGTATTCGTCATTTTCTATAATTTATTAGCATCATCTTAGGGAGCCTGGTACCTGCCCAGTTGGACTATCTTCTTCATAGATATAGGGTAAAAATCTACTCTCCCAGTCTAGTACTCTTGTACTGCAGTATTTTCTCACGTTTCCATCTTTAATTGTAATGGCTGTAGCTTAATTCCTCATACTAGTTTCCCCCCACGAACCTTTTTATGGCTTCCTGTCCTTGGTCAGAGATTTCACTGGCTAAACCCTGCACTGCAGCTCTGAAAATCTTGCAGATCTTACCTGATCTTACCTCCTTAAGTAGCTGCTGATTACATTAATCTCTAAATATAACTCCGGGGAGAAATGAAGCTGTTTCAAATGAAGTAAACTAGGGAGCCTTCAGTCTTTTGGAGCTGAGATGCTCAGTTTCCAATCAGAGCATAACATTAGCTGAAAACTGCCTTCTAGCCTCATTGTGTACAGGAAGCTATTGATACCACCAGAACAGAACAAAATATTGCCCTTATATTGGAAACCTGTTTGACATGCCATTTTCTTTGTTGATTAGAGTACTGCACAATTTTCTGCTAAACGTTAATCTCAAGGTGATTAAAGCCAAGGAAAAGGAGAGGAAGGAAAGTGGAAATTTGCTTACAAACCCTAAACAGGCTCGTAGGCAATCTACCCCTTCTGCTGCTGGTCAGCTTGAGTTTCCATCATATTTTCTGTGTTGGAGGAATTTTGACAGGTTTATGTGTGACACCAGGTTACCCTGTAAAGTGGAAAGCCTGTAATTAGATGCTGTGCCATCAGGTGCCTCCCACTGGCAACCTTAAATCTGCCATGAGGAAAACACCCTCAGGGAGGCCAATGCCTCTACAAGTCACTCACCTGTCACCTGTGGGATGTACCTGAACGCAGCTACCTCTGTAAAGGACCCACCCCCAAATCTGTGGGATGGCTACAGATGAGGCAAAATATTTGTCAAATATCGTCTTGCACTGCTGCAACACTGAGCTCGGGAAAAGCGTTTTCTCCAGCAGCAAAAAGCAAGCAGGAGAATCTCATCCAAACCTACCACCTCTAAAGCCACCACCAGGACTGCGTGAAGGGACAGCTACACCTTTTACACTTCAGTGGGTTACAGGATGTTTTTAGTTGCTTTGAAAAGTGTTTAGCCAAGAGCTGTGTTATTATTTGAATGAAACACTCTTAACTTGTATGTGCTGCTGTCAGATAGCTACTGGTTTTCATTTGAAGAAAAACCAGTACCTGAAATAGCTGAAACTGGACGAAATGAAAGGCAGGCATAACAATAAAATACAGTAAAGCTTAAAAAGTATGAGACAGGATGGACCAGGCTGAAGAAATCAGCTAAAAATTTTTTCCATCTGAAGTCATTAAAACATTTATGATTTTGTTATTTCTTAAACGTCACCTATGAAAGAAGTTGCCTTGCATAAGAGAGAGGTGTTGCTACATACCCAAATGCATGCACCAGCCACGTGACTGCCATAAAAACTTCAGAGGTGGCTGCCTAATTAAAACACTAATGTTTTTAATAATGTATTTCTTGGAACTGCTTTTAATGTGCTCAGATATACATAGGTGTTTACTTCTCAGGTAACAGTGTGCAAAAGGAGGAGACAAGTCTGTTCCATGAGCATCATGTGCACATCATTGTTGGATACAGTACTGAGCAAGGAAAAAACACTCTCAGAGAGACAGGAAGGGATTTACACTTGTAGATACCAGTTAAAGGTGAGGCACCATAGCTGTCCTAAGTTTCTTGGACAAGTATTGATCGTTTTAGCAAGGGGGAGGAGCACCTAAACCCCAAACTCCAGAAATTAGGCATTTTTCTGCGTTGTCAGAGCTATTTCACAAGAACCATTTCTTCTGCATCTTTCTTAACTGTAATAGGTGCCTTCTTAATCACAACAGAAAAAACACTGGGTACCACGTTGCAGCCATAGTTCAGGTTTGAGCATCTAACTACACTTAATTTTATGGTGTTCAGCTCTTCAAACTCCACAGCTAAGATACTCTAACTGTGCTATCCCACGCAATATTACCTTGCAACATCACAGAATCTGCTTTACAGAACACTAAAATCCTTGGAGATGCAGACTGACCATAAAAGTCATACATATATGTAAAATATATATAAATATAACGTTATATTTTTATAGAGGAAAGGCAGCCTTTAAAAAAAAAAAGTACCCAAGCTCGTTGAAGAAAAGCTGTCCATTTGAGCCTTTGGATATTTCAATATCCAATACATAAACACAGAAATTAAAATAGTAACACAATTTGAAGATGATCATTGAGACTGACAGACATCCATGTCTAAGTTTATAATTTTCGCTCCTTTGCTGAAATATCTTATGACCAAAAAAGTGTAAATGAAATAAAGTCAATGGTTTCAGTCTAATCTTTCCTTAGAACTCAATCTATGAAACATTCTTTGTCACAGCTATAACAAGGGTCAATTTGGGCAGCTTCCATTCTCTCCCAGCAATAAACCAAGCAGAGGATTGGATTACCGAGACCTGCCAAGTAGTTTTGCCAAAGTGTGAGAAGCAACACAAATGATTACCACTTACCAACCTTGTGGGGTGTTTGGCAGCTGGAACCCATGACCTTTATTTTGCAAAAGCTCGAGCCCCAGGAAAGTGACAGGAATGCAGAGACCATGAAAATTTGGGTATGGACAAGTCTGAGACAGGGAAATTCAAGAGGAGGGAAAATGACAAAAATAATTGAATTCTTTGTCTGTCAAAGGAAACTCTACTCCAATGTCTAGAATGGCCTGTCACTTGATTAAGAGCTTAGGGGACTGCACAGAGCTGGCTGAAGTTTGTTGCCATCCAATGCAGAAATCCTGGTCTCCCCTGAGCACAGAATTTGAAGGCTTTTCCACTTTAAACCCAACACCCACACAACTCTGATTTTTGAGGTTAATGATTTTCAGTAAAAAAAAAAATCTGAAAAAGCCCCAGACTTTCAAAAAATGTGAAAACCATTTTTTCCAGTGTGTGGGACTTGAAGAATATTTTTTTGTGCAGCTGCATAGGAAAAAGAGTTTCCCAGTAGTTTGCCCACATGGCTTCTTAAGAGCATTCCTGTTCTTTGCCTCAATCACCACTGATCACTGCAGCATGAAGGCTGGAGTAAAACCCCTGGGAATGTGCCAAGGCTAACCTACAGTGAGCTGAGGGAAGGTTCACGCTGCTGGGATGAGGTATTGATGTAGGACATCTAGGAAAATTCACTTCATCCTGCCCTATCAGGGGAGAGGACTCCACACTTTACTCCCTCGTCTTTGTCCCATACTTCATTCTGGCAGATTATCTTCTGCTTTTTGCCCTTTGGGCAGGGTCATTCTGCTCTCAAAAGGTGCTTACAGGATGTAGCTTTTTGATTCAGACACCTCCTTGTGGAGTAACCGCTCTAATGTCATTTGAGGGGGGGGGAAAGCCCCTCAAAATACCTACAAAATTAAAAAACCCCACAAATTTGCTAGGCTTTTTTTTTTTTTTTTTTTTTTCCTCTGAACTTCTTGAATCCCAGCCTAGGGACATCACAGTAGTTTTTAAGATTCCTCTTGATTAAGAGTCACAAATCCACTGATGGACTTAGGTGTTTCACTTTGATGCCTTTTATGAACACCTCATATAAAACCCGACGATATTCACGCTTCGAGATGACTGCCGTGCCAAAAGAATGGCAAAGGTAGATGGTGCTGGATTCCCCTAAGGACACACACAGTTTCCTCGTTTTATTACCGTGGCAGTGCTTTCGTTTACCCCAAAAAAAGTACTTCTGTGCCACCTAGTGGCATCATAGTTTAGTGACATAATTATTTAACATTTCATCTCCAAACCACCAAGTCCAAATGCAGTCCGAGGTGTTATGGAATTTTCTTATCGTTTGTGTTTCATTGCGTCCAGGTCAGGACAGGAGCATCAGCCAGGCGGGACCCCCATCAGCAGTGGGACTGCTCTGTGTACAGTCCCAGTCTCCACAAAACCCTGCAGAATCGGCATCAGCTCAGTCAGAAACCATGTTGGTTAAGATTTTTCATCAAAAATCTAGCGAACTCTACCCTTAACTCGTGAGGAAAACCTCTTTACTCCTTTCCCTCTCACCTGCACAGGTGAGTCACAGTGCCTCAGGTAAAGTTTTCTCCAGGTACTTTGGTGAATGTCCCCTCTGCAGGAGGGTCTGCATGTTTTTCATGCTTCATTTCCAAAAATGAATTTCTCAGTTGTCCTGGAATACTCTATGCAGTCAGAAGACACTGTCCTGCCCTTATGAGAGCCTGCCCAAGGGAAGGGTAAATAAACCGGTTCAAATCCTACTGAATTCTAGCAAGAGCCCTCTCTCAAATGCACTGTTGGGTCTTTTTAAAGCTACAGGGTGAAAAAAATTACTCCAAAAGAATAATTGCCACATTTCACTGGAAAACCTGAAATCACTTGCTTTTTAATGAGAACTGTGAACTCTCCCTTACATGGCAAGGTTTACTGATTTCTGTGAAACCTCTGCCAGCCAGACTTCGTAATGACTCGGTGTTGCCTTCTCAAGTACTGCAGCAGCCCCTCAACAGCCATCCAGAATGTGATGTAGTTTTACTCCTGCAGCTCGTGCAAGGAAACAGCGCCTTTAAGCCAGATGGCAGCTAGGAGAGTTGAAGTGACCTAATCTGGAGCTGCGCGATGTGAAAAGAATTAAGGCACTACTTCAAAATGTGCAACTCCTGTCCCTGTCCCCAGTGACCAGACCCCACTAGATGGCAACCCACGCCTTGGCTCTGTCCCTGCAGCTCTGGAATTTGTGTTACTTGGCTGGTTTAAAAATTAAGAGGCCCAGGGTCTTAAGATGTGTATCTTTTTTTTTTTTTTTTTCCTTTTTATCTCCTTTTACTTTATCCCTGATCGTTTAGGTTTTTAAATATGTAGAAATTGATTTTTTTTTTTCTTTAAATGAGATGGGCTTTTTGTAGTGTACGGCTTAAGTGGAGCTTATATTTTTCTGGTATAATACGCATTGCTTTACAGAACAAATAAAACACCTGTGTATTTTGAATCCAGGCAGCATAAATAATGCACAGATTTTATAATTCCATTGTTGGCTTCAGGCTCACAGAAGAGGGAATGAGTCAGACTTCAGTAGATATACCACAGAAAAATAACTTGGAGTCTTTCTCTACTAGTCAAAAACTTGGTCACTGACTGCTAAAAAATGCCTTTATGATCCTCCTCCATCATAATTCTAAAAGATGTTTCATAGGATGTTAAATGAACATCTAAGCCAAAAGGATATTCCTTCCTTTGAGAAAGTCCTAAACTTTCAGTTTGCAGCAACATAAGTAATTTATATTTACAAAGCTTAATTAAATAATATAATCCTTCTGTATTAAAGCTATAAAGGAATTGCATTTAGTCTGCCCTGTGATTCTCAAGGTATAATTTAATAATTGCTTTCCTACTATTTGCTCTGCAAGGATTTGATTGTAAAGCAGTTGGCTTTGACTGACCATTAAACAAGAGTTCTGCAAATTAATAAGGACCATTCACAGAAACGGTTTGTTCACCAAAAATCCAAATAAAAAGCTGTATTTTAACAAGGGGTTTACAGAAGCAGAAAGAGAGATTTGGGTATTTGTGATATTCAAATGTCACGTAAAGCTTAAAGCTGCAGGCTGGGCACTAATTTTACATAAATCTCTCTGGATACAAATATATATATTCCAATGCACACTCCAGAATTTTAATCCCTTACAAGTTCCCCTTCAGACTTGTTTGTGCTCTCCATCTTCTCCCCAGCACTGGCACAGGTTGCCCAGAGTAGCTGTGGATATACCATCTCTGGAAGTATTCAAGGATAGGTTGGATGCAGCTTGGAGTGACCTGGTCTAGTGGAAGGTGTCCCTGCCCATGGCAGGGAGCGGAACAAGATGATCTTTAAGGTCCCTACCGACCCAAACTGCTTTGTAATTCTATGAAATACAGAGCCAAACAAGTTCAGCTGTTCTTCAGGAACAGCTTTGTGCTGCTTCAGTCATATCCTGAGTCCA